>NW_028281021.1:1117500-1326199 GCF_059751285.1 Brachycentrus maculatus | reverse complement strand
TATATATATATATATATATATATATATATATATATATATATATATATATATATATATATATATATATATATATATATATATATATATATATATATATATATATATATATATATATATATTATATATATATATATATATATATATATATATATATATATATATATATATATATATATATATATATACATACATATATATATATATTCATGTGTGTGTGTAAATTATTATCGTTTTTAACTAAGTCTACTAATGTCTACACTGATTAACAAATTCCAATCGCTCGGTAAAAAATTAAGTTGGGAAAAATTGGCGAATAAAATAAAAAATTTCAATCTTAATTAATGCTCTTATAAAAAAGTTTACCAACTTTAAAAAAACTGTGTTTTTTAACTGGGTATATTTTTATTGCAGACTAAACAAGATTTTTACGCTAGATTTTTTTTCTGGCTTTTCATCTATTTTTGTAAAATTTCTTTCGATTATGATTCAACCTTTCAGACCTGGCGTGAGAAATGTGCGAAGTTTTTTTAAGATAATTTTTTTATTCGCAATTTGTAATTTTTACCTGTTGATTTTTGGCTCTCTACCAAGGACAATCATTCAATGATTCAGAGATGTTATTCCTAGTTCTGAACTGTGCATTCACACACAATGTGTGTGAATATAAAGTTTATAAGATAAAATAAATGCGACAAGACTACTACGTTACTTTAAGACGACGAAAATTCGGCATGATCTCAAATACTTGAAAATGGTCTGGTCAGGAATAATCGGTGGAGATCTATGAAGAGATGCGTGAATTTGGAAGAGACTAAGATTGTCTACAAATTGTGTTGGGTTGTGTTCCCGTGATTAGTGTCGCGGACCCTTGAGTCAGTTTTTTGGTTCGAACCCACTCTACCACAATTTGATACCTATTTCTATTAATGAGGCTCTTAGGCTCACAAAAATGTATGAAATTGAAGTGTTTTTGTAAATGATAAAACAAACATATTTCTTTTCTTAAAAAAAGACAATTTTGTGTGGCGTTCTATTCTCTCTACCTACCCCTGCGGAGAAGTGGCGTAATGGTTAGTAATTTTGTTAGTTTTTAGACTAATAAATGTTTTGAAAGCCCGATCATTATAAGGAAAAAAAAATATTTTTCTCATTATTAGCTAAGTGATATGAAATGATATAATAATATTTATTTGTAATATTTAAGTTTTGTACTGACATTTCTTGGTGGAACTGCATTTTTTAGAATAAAATAAGAACTATGTAGTTCAGCAGCAATCGAGTTTCGTCGCAACCGACAACATCACCAGTCTAATGATGTCGGTTACGACGAAGCCCGGTGGCTGGTCAAATAAAATTATTATTATTTGTTGACATGTCAACATAGATAAAGAAGAATATGGAAGTCTGGGAATTTACGGGGATGATGACCGTCATAGGCTGGTTTAAGTGATCACTTTACACACGTGTAACATTCACCAATTCTACCCATTATTGACAACCACACTATTCAAATTCTTAGAAGATCTATATATATGAACCAATTTCGAAACGTTGTTCTTGAATCATTAGAACTTCACTAGAGACATCTGTTGGTGAGATGAAAATGTGGTTTTTATTGAGCAGAAACTCTTTTTTTAAATGTTGTAAATAAAATTCACATGGTAAAAAATAATATACATAGTAAAATGTGCCCTCGACACGAGAAAACTCATTGAGGGTACGTACATTACCGTGATCTGAAATTTGTAATTATATATATGATGATAACTAACTAACTAACCATCACGCCGCTTCTCCGCAGGGGTAGGCAGAGAGAATAGAACGCCACACCACTCTGTGTTCGGAAACATTCTTCGCCTCTTCCACGTTCATGCATCTTCTCATACATACGATTGTTTCGACTCCTAACCTGACCACTTTCAAGTATTTGGCATACCTGATCGTGCCAAGTTTTCCTCGGTCGTCCTCTGCTTCTTTTTCCAACTACAATCGCCTCATAAATTTGTTTAACCGTTCTTTCTTCACTCATACGCTCCACATATCCAAACCATCTCAACACATTTCATTTCTCGGTCGGTATATGATGATAATAAATTAATAAATAAATTTAAATTTTTAGTGCGCGGGTTGCGTTGTTGGCTTCCCTCTAGTGTGCAAAGCGTAATAAGCAAACGCACGCACCGCATCTCGCTGCACAGACGTAAAGGTCTCATGGCCGACGGTGGAATAAATATACATTTCTGCCAAACGTCAATCCGAATGGCCTATTCGCTATGGACAAGGGGAATTTGCGGATTAAGAAACAGCTATTGCAGTGCAATTTATAATGGCGGACCAAAGTTTTTGGCGCAGGCCCAAAACATTTGGGGTTATGTAGGAACATTATTATGCAAATATGTAGTTCATTACCACTCTAGACCTAGGCTGGATTTTCAATAATCACCCGGCTACTCTTCTTATTTATGCAAGATTTTATCTGTATTTTGCATAACCTGACTGAATATCCTCTTATCTAGCTTCTAGCCATAGATAAACGAGAAATAATTTATATTTTGTTTTATGTATTGGAAGCATTATCAACATTGTTGTATGGTAATATAACAATCTCGTTATCATTCATCGTTCACATTGTGTAATACCACTTTAAAGTGTTATTACACTGAGTGAACGATGAATGATAAGGAGAGTGTAAAAAAAGAATTGTGTTTTGTACTGGCATTTCTTGATGGAACTGCATTTTATTTAATAAGATAACAACATAATTCAATTATGTTTTTTCCACATATATTTTATTTGACCAGTGACCAGATTTCGTTGTTACCGACATCATCAGACTGGTGGGAGGGCTAAATTCTGTGTTATAAACACAACAAGGCAGGGGTTGAAAACCATGATTTTATATACATTTTTCTTACAAAATGAATTTGAATTTCATTAGAAATTTATCACTTTGTTTTAATGTAAACACGACTAGTTTTGAGAACTACAAATGTTCTTAAAATAAGTCTGTTTACATCAATAAACCCAAAAAGTTGTCTTAAACAAGTGTTCCATTAAATCATGCACATGGTCATTCAACAAAGTTATTAAATAATATACCATTATTTCATTCTCGGCTAATTTTTCTTACTACTGATTCATTTTTCTCCAGAGACTTTTTTTACGTATTTAAAATGGTTTTCTCGTATTATTTTTATATCCAAAAATGGCTAATTTATATCATAAGATACTGATTGAAACAACTTGTCTATGACTAATAATAATTTCGTAATAAAACGACGGAGTTATGTATGAAAAAAATAGCTTCGAGGAATGCAGTGCAATGTTAAATACATGCACTGAAACTTGCTAATAGAAAAATAAAATAAATGACATAATTGGTGATTTTCAAACGTGTACCTCTTTAATGACTCGTATATTGCGTAGTACGTTTGTATTCTTTATTGTGACCAAGTATATTCTGCTTGTGATTATTTGGTCATTATTTAGTATGATCAAATTGACAAAAAAATCAATAATTTGCTTTCATTCTTTAATTTGCATAGATTAATTCCCGTCTTGTCCGCTTCTGTAGTGTAATGGTCAGCACGCTCGGCCACAGTTCTGGAGGTCCCGGGTTCGATTCCCAGGGGGGTCAAATAAATATAAGTGATTTTTTCTCTGTAATAATTATTCAATATTACCCTGGACTGGTATCCTGAAGCGGAGAGCTGATCACCTTTCCTTCGTGTGTAAACGATCAAGATAACACTGTGTTCATATGTATGAAGCAGTGCCCTATGCACCATTGGGGTGCGGATAAGGGTTTTATTATTATTATTATTATTAATTCCCGTCTTAATGTTTTTTTGGCATTTGAACTAAAAATCAGTATATTCTATTATTAATATTTAAAGTATTTACTTTGTGGTTAGTCATTTTTACTTACAATATTAACATTTTTTACAAAAATGTTAGTAATATTTGTATATAACCACTCACCGTTTATTTTAATACTATAAAAATTGTATTTATCAAAATAGTGAAATAAAAATAAGTATTAATCAGTCTTGATAAAGAAGCGGTTAGCTTTGAAACCGGTAGACATTATAATTAAGCCAAGATAAAATATATATAGGTACTGATTTTAAAACAGAGTTACATTTTAATTATAAAAAGTAAAAATAGGTAACAATATGTACTTTTATATACGTGGAGACGTAAAATTTAATTTCAGGACTATCATGTAACACATTGCTCTACTTGAATTTTCATTATTGCACTGTTTCCTGTGCTCTAGTATTCAAAGTAGTGAATAATGACATTTCAAGGTTTGCGAGCAGAAACGCATATCAAGATTTATCGCAAATCTTTGGCAGAGCTTTCAAATGGGATACGTTTCCAAACGCTAAACTCGACCGTTTGAAATTCAAAAATATCTACCGGACATTTTCACCTCAATTATGCGAGAATTTGTATCAAAATATGAACCAGATATTAATTTGTTGTACACATATTTATTCAGGTATGCTTGTACTCTCCGCCTCCGTAGTGTAATGGTCAGCACGCTCGGCTACCGTTCTGGAGGTCCCGGGTTCGATTCCCGGGGTAAAGTAAATATAAGTGATTTTTTCACTGTAATATTTATTCAAAATTACCATGGACTGGTACCTGAAGCGAAGGGCTGATCACCTTTCCTTCATGTATCAACGATCAAGATAACACTGCGTTTATATGACACAGTGCCCTATGCACCATTGGGGTGCGGATAAGGGTTTTATTATTATTATTATTATGCTTGTATTGTTAATCTTGCCTTCAAATTCGTTCACAATATTTCGAATGCGTCCAAATCTTTGTTCACAAATCTGAGTTTGTTCGCTTGAGAGCTATTTATCTCAACATATATAAAGAAGAATATGGAGTTCTAGGTACTCAAAGGGCTTACAACCTGTCATATGCTGGTTTAAGTGATCACCTTACATACGTGCAGTATTCTACCCATGATTGACAACCTTACTACTCAGATTTCGGAACTTGTAGGTATATTTGTTCATTTACTATTTATGAGTAAGGTTGAGTTGAGTAAGTTTGTTAAGTGAATGTTACACGGATATAAAGTGATCACTTAAAACAGCCTATTATATATCATAAGTCCTGTGAATACTCAGGCTTTTATATTCTTTGTCATCTTTGTTGAAGCTTCAATTCAAGTACGTCAATTAAAAAAAAATATATTTAAATGAAAAACTATGGCAACAGAAAAATAAAAGACACGTTAACATACAGAAAACGATTTATTTCGTGATAAAATAAACTGTCTAGTTTCGGAATATTTACCACTAACGAATTGATCAATGATCACCAAATTTAAAAAAAAAAACCTAGTAAGAAAATGCTTTATTTTACGCTTTTTTACAGATTGTCGAATGTTAAAAATAAATGTTTGGTTTTATTACAATGCACATTTTGTTTTAATTAAAATACAATTACGATAAAAAAATCAATTTGAATATTATTTATATGTAATTTATTATTTTATATTAATTATTTTCTCTAACATTTTTGGCTGAGAGGAGCCTAGGGCCCGATTCCAACTCCGCATCACGTGATTGCCATTTTAAAACTAGTTTAAATTACGACGAAAATGAATATTTAGTAGTAGGTAAAATAAGTATACTAAAACACCTTAATTCTAAATACGCAAAACCTTAATGGTACTGCAACCCATCTGACCAGAATTGATACGTTTGAAAACAGATGAAAAACAAACAATGGCCGAATTACGTATTTTGTTTCCATGAATAATATGGAGCCTGTTAGATCACATATTCGATACCCTTTGCAAAAACGACAATAAGGTTATTCCCAAGGCTGTCCGCTTTTGCCGAGACAAAAATGAGACATAGTATTTTCGAGTCGCTCTTCTTTGTGCCCTGTGATTCTAGGAATCGGTTCTCTTAATCAGGAATCCGACTGGAACACCGCCTCATTCATAAATTTGATCCTCTTTCAATGAAGTTCACCCTCTACCTGCTATCTGGCCTACTTATCTTAGGAGTCGACTCTGCCCACCCACATGCGACATTTGGATCGGGATTTTTCACGCAATGTCTGTCTTTTTTGTAGCTTGTTTATGGATTGGATACAGCATACGTGCCTAACGAGTATACCCAACATTTTTACGGTGTGGAATGCGCGCTAAGCGCGTATGGTTGATAACTAGAGTCAAATGGCTTAAAAGAATTACTAAGAGTAGTACTAGGCTAACGGAAAGATTTCGTCTATGGATCACAACTCGAAACCCCAATTTGTTCCTGAAGCTCACCCATACTATTATTATTTTATCTACCATATATGTATATACCAATAGTTAAAATGTCAAAGGTCCTAATCCAAGTACTAAATTCAAAATAAATTAAGACGTTGATTAACGAATATAGATGTTTGCTAAATAAAACTGCCTAAAAAGTACTAAACTTATTTTTGTATACAACATTTTGTGTGTGTCCAAATACTTGTTCACAAAATCTGGATTATTTCCAATTACAGGAGTTATTTTTATATTATTTTGTGACATCTCATCAAAGATGAAGAAGAATATGGAAGTCTGGGCATTTACGGGGCTGACGACCGTCATAGGCTGGTTTAAGTGATCACTTTACACACGTGTAACATTCACCAACTCTACCCATCATTGACAACCACACTACTCAAATTCTTGGAAGTTCTGTATATATGAACCAATTTAGAAACCTTGTTCTTGAATCACTAGAATTTCACTAGAGACATCTATTGGTGAGGTGTAAAGAAGCTTTTTATTAAGCAGAAACTCTTAAATTAGTATTTTCTGGCGTTTCTCACGTGTGTGATTATAATCCAGGATTTGGACCTCACATACTAACTTTTTTTTCAAGAACGTCATAAATCAAAAAACTTGATTTTTCAGGAGAACGTTTTTAAAGTTTAAAAATATAACACAATGTAATAAAAATAAATATCAAGCCACTTATTGAACTTTTTACTGTACAACAAATCTTTTTAGGTAAAACCTGAAAGTTTTTTCTCCATTTAAAAAATATTTAGTACATTCAAAAAAATAAGTATGCAATACCTTTTCTTCAAAATGCAAAAACAACATTTTCTGCCCTGTAACGGGTAAATATTAAGTTAAAAATATGCCGCTTTTGCTGGGATATAGTACATTCTGAAAATAAGCACAACTGAAAATTGACGATTTTTGATATATGACGTTGTTGAAAGGAGTGAGCGATATAATATAATATACCTTTTTCTTATAAGCATTGGCTGGTAGGTACGTTCTAAAAGAAAATGGCATTTGATACAAACGTGCGTTTTATTTGCATAGTCACACCTGTTAGTGCATAAGTCGGCAAAGTGTGGCTCAGGAGCCGTATGCGGCTCTTTGACCTTTTAAGTGTGCCTTCGGCACAAATATATAAATAAATATTAATAATCTATAAAACAATAATGCAAGCTGTCAAAAACCAAGCTGTCTTCCATGAGCAACGTTTAATATGTTGTGTGTTGCTGTTACCTTTAAAAGATGGCGTTGCCATTGAGTGAAAATTGCTGTCAAATAAATAAAAAAATATATAGCATAAGTATGTGTTAAATTTTTACTTTTATAATAAATTAAAATACGCACATTTTTACATAAAATATTACGTCAAAATTTAAAAGCTGTCTGTAAATAACTTAATGAGATTTTAGATTTTGAACAAACGAACATTTACATAAAGATTTTTGTATATACTTAAGTACTTATGTACATATTTACGGATAACAAGGTTTAATAAACAAAAATAATCCGCCATTTTCTGCCATCTATGTGTAAAAGTAAACAACTGCAAAATGCACAATATTAAGCGGAGACGCAAACCAACTCAGTAATATTCTTCAGAATTTATATTGGAATTTGTTTTTTAAGAATATATTTTAAGAACTATTTTTTTAAATCCTTTCCTTTGCATAACTCCTCTGTTTACAAACCTTGTACACATTTAATTCGAAGAAAAACATTTTTTTTAAATACAAAATCGGTATTTCAAGAAAAAAATCAAATGTTATCTAAGTTGAAAGAAATGCGATTTATCGTATTTTGGACCTTAAAGCCTAGTATTCATTGAATAGCAACTAAATTTTCTTTAAACCCAGGTAAAATTTGATGTAATTGTTTTTTAACTGTTTTTGTATTGTAAGAATAAGTTTTTCTTCGAAATAAATGTCCGGTTTTTTAAAAAATGATTGTTTAAAGGTTATTTAAAAAAGGTTATTTAAAAAAGTTATTAAGAGTTATAAAAAATATATAAAAATATTTTTTCAATTAGTATTCTAAAAAACAAAAACAAAAAAACAATATACTTAAGCATGTATTTACATTCTTTAAAAAATCGGGCATGGAGAGACGTGTTACCTCTTCGGTGGTCGGCTAATGAATGAATTCTGGGTTTGCGAATATCCCCTTATGATTTTATTTGCATATTGCAGATAGGAGTTTATTTTGAATACTCGTAGTTTGGATGTTGGAGCAATTGGAGCATTTTGATAATGATAGGGAAATAATCACTGGAGAAAGGGTCACTCAATAGATTCCTAGAGGATAAGCTTGCCAGGTTGCAGGAACAGATTGAGATGTCCAAGGCGTTTTGGCTATGATACCCTTTACACCCTGAACACCTTTTATCAATTAACTCCAAAAATATTAATAGTGCGGTCATTAAACATATAAAAAAGTATGGCAAAAACGTGTAACCCCAATTAAATTCATTGAAAAAATTTTTTTTAAGTAAAATCTAGTATCACTGGTATGGCATGTATCGCCCAATTTTGGGTGCTATGCCAGTAAATTAAAAAAAAATGGAGCATTTCGATGACCTCTCGTTTGGTTTTGTTGCAGCGGCGGGAGCTAGCTCAGACATGGGAAGTGAGCACTACTGCCTGAGGTGGAACAATCATCAGAGCAACCTGCTGGGAGTGTTCAGCCAACTGCTGCAGGACGAGAGCCTCGTGGACGTCACGCTCGCCTGTTCCGAGGGTGCTTCCATCCGGGCGCACAAGGTAGGCCCGCCATCTCTCATAGACCAACCTTCTACATCATACCAAACGAAACCCCAGTTTTATTCTAATTGACAATTTATTATTAATTATACAAAAATACCTTTTTCTTCTTCTAACCCTTATACACACCCAATATTGCATAGGGGACAGCATCATATCGACGCAGTGTTAACTTGATCGTTTATTGCACAAAGGCAAGGTGATAAAGCCCTGCGTTTCAGGTAACAGTCCAGGGTGATATAGATTCAATTCAATTCAATTCAATTTATTTATTTTCAATTAACGTATACAGTACAAACTAAAAAAATTAAAGCGTATACATTCAAATCGAAAATATGCAAGAATTATTGCTAAAGGCTTAGAAGAATCCCGTTTCGGAAAACTCCTTCAGACACAAGGAACAGATCAATATCCAATGTCATAATGTTCAACATAGCGGTAGCTCTTCTTACAGGCATAACCATTGGCAGGTTGGTCCTGTATATAGGAATGTGAAACAATCTATGCCGACGCTGTCTTAAGTAACTATCGGGAACATACAGACCAATACTCTGGATAATTTCAGGATTATCGATCATACCGCGCAACAATGGATAAAAATACGTAATCAAATACACATTCCTTCTAGTCACTAAACTATTGTAGCCAAGCATACCCTGGAGAAACTCAGTTGAGTAGAGCCAAGGATAGTCATCGCTGCACTCATTTTCCTCGTCTTAATTAATATTCTTTTCTACTCCTCTATTTCCTTTCTCGTGCAACAATAATGTCCTCTCTGAGCTCTTTCACGCACGACATCTGTATACCTTTAAATATATCCTAATCTTCTCAAAGATCAAGAGCGCAGAATAGATCATTTTGCTATTATTACATAAATGTGGAATTGTTTAATTGGCTTTATTTTTATGAATGTAACTATTTTTGTTAATGTTATGTAATGTTTAGTATTGTTAGTGAAACTTTAAATGTAAAGCTGTACTATTCCCGAACAAAAGAAATTAAATAAATAAAATATTCAATCCAGTTAAAACCACATTGCTCTGATGCAGTATTCTATGGACTACTTAGGTGGACCGAGAAGTCTAATATGTATAATTAATTATTGTTTATCAGATACTGGATTTTTCACCGCACAGATGATCAATATTATAGGTGTCGTATCAATATGATGGGTTTTTAAACTTACAACCTGGTGTTTTACTTGCTTAGTTGATCACTTAAGCCAGCCAAATTCACGAAGTCAGTCTAGTATTTTGATAATATAAATCATAACACATTACGAAAATTCACTGAATTTATATTTGTCTTTTGAGTGCGTTGCGAAACTGACAAAAAAATAAATATAATATTTAAGTACACAATTTTAAAATCAGTATAGATTGTGGTTTTATATAGTGAGTGTTTTTTTCTAAGATACTCGTAGTGTGTTCATAAGATGTGTAGATACAGTATCCTTAGTTTATACGAAGTGGAGTAAAATGTTTTTTTTACATTTCCAGAACCTTTAAACATACTTACAATATGTTTTTGTTATTTTAATTTGTTCAGTAATTCCTTTAAAAAGTTATGTTAGCTCTTTATTTTCACACTGCGGTTTCTTGCTTCTTATTTTGACAAAACATGGGCCTTCTACCATCTGCTCTTGCTAAGCAATTTTTTTTTTTGAACTAAGTTCCGAAATTTATGGAAAATGTTAAACAATATAGAATTGTATCCCGATTTTACTGTGTATTTACATTTAAAGGCTTTCAATATACCTGCCACTGCCAATCTAAATAAATACAAGATTGTAAGTCCATCACCAAATTTTCTAGAAGTACCCCAGTGTAGGCAGTGAAAGGGATTAGTGTTTAGTTCAACTAGTCAACTAGATCCGATTCCGACTCGACGTTGGCCAGTACACAGACGCCCACAACCCCGACCAGCACAGCAGACAGACACAGAACAGTGCAAAGACATTTACAGAAAATGGTCAGTCATCGCATTTCCACACTAAACTGCCAAATTGTAAAATTGTAACGATTCAATTTCCAGGTGGTTCTATCAGCGTGCTCATCATACTTCCAGTCCTTGTTCCTGGACCACCCGTCTCGCCACCCGATAGTCATCCTGAAGGACGTGCAGTTCGCGGAGCTGCGGACTCTCGTCGAGTTCATGTACAAAGGAGAGGTCAACGTGCAATACTGTCAACTGTCCGCACTTCTCAAGACTGCTGAGAGCCTGAAGGTAGCTTGAACGCCTTTCTGCCATTTTGTTTTGTGTGATTGTTTTTCTTTTCCATTGAAAAAATACGTATTTCTAAATGTTTCTGAATAGTTTTTAATTAGTAAGCTTTTTGATTCATAATAGGCGGGGGTTATGAATATAAAGTTATCTTGGCTCATTTGCAAAATTTTACAAAAAATTGTTAAAATAACGACCGTATAAAAGATATTTAGGCCTTCACAGAGGTCAACATGTATGTGCCATCGGTACATCGGAACACGTTGCGCGTAAATTGGATCACGCTTTACAGTCGTAGTCGTTTTCATTTTTCAAAACCGGACTGCCGGACGGTGTAGTGGACAAACGCCCTTACTCTAAAGTGATAGTAGACGTCAGGGAGATCTGAAATGACACAAACAGAAGAAGAATTTGTATTTGTCAGCACCCAATGGTGCATAAAGCAATATATTAGCTAGACAGAATGTTTATTAGATAGTTAATTATATGAAGGCACGGTGATAAGTCCTGAGCCTCACGTTCCAGTCCAGGATAATTTTTTTCTCTCTCTCTAGTCTCAATCCTGCGGATTTGTCGGTAGCAACATGTGACATCTCTTTCGCCATTCTCGCCTATTTTCGGAAGTTCTCTACAGCTCCTCATACGTCGAGCAGCCCGTGATCAATCGTAGTACCTTTCCTTGATCAATCGTAGTACCTCGTCGTTGGAGATTTTTAAAAATGTGAAAAACTTGGTCACAGTTTTCGTAAATAATTTGAATTCCTTAATTTTGTAGGTAAAAGGCCTGGCCGAGATGACAAACCTCAATTCAGGAGCGGGAAACACCGAAGTAGGCGGTGGTGAGGCCGACTCACACCAGCCGCAAGATCTGACTCCGACAAGAACAGCTATTGAACAACATGCACCAGAAAGGCTCGTGAGAGAAGAATCTAGTCCCCCCAGGGCCTCTCCTTTAATGCACGTTAGAAGGCACAGGCACGAAAACAGGTATGAACCCAGGCACGAGCACAGAGCAGAGATGAGACATGACTCAAGACACGATTCAAGACACGAAGGGAGACACGAGGCGAGACTTGAGTCCAGACATGAAGCGAGGCTAGAGCAAGAACACGAACCGGGGGGGCTTGACATCAGACACGAAATCAAACATGAAATAAGACAAGAGATGAAACAGGAACCGCACCATGAACCCCCCGCAAGAGATCCGGGCGGGAAGGAAGAACCGCCGGATGAACCAATGTGGACCAGCTCTCCGGAAGAAGACCTTTCTTCCATACATTCGAACTGTGGACATAGTGATAATATAGGTACAGTAATACAACCATAAAATAAACATCAATCAGCCATTTCAGTATATTTTATTTATATTTTTAACTGAACATTATACACTGAGCACTCAGATTAAGTCTCCCTTCGACATACTTATAACACTTTTAACCAGCATAAAAATAAACATTGCAAGGAATTTCAATAAGGTTATTACTCTGTACAATATCATGCTAAAAATTTTAGCTTGCAAAAGATATCTAGATTTTTCAATTTTATTTTTAACCTAGTAAATATATATTTAGTCATAAATTACACCCTGAAGAGGGCAACAGGTTGTTGCCGAAACTAGTTGGTTAATAAAAATGTGAGTGGATCAAAACACAAAGTATTTTTATTTATCGAAATAATAATATATCAATATGATCCACAAAGTTCATTCTTTCAATATTCAAAACAAAAGTGTTATGTATTAATTTTAACATCCTAAAAAATAAACTGTGAATTATCTTAAAGTCTTGTATTAACATGCGTACAAAAGTGAAGTCCTTCAAAAAATTATCACAAATAAATACTTAAAAATAGTTATCCTGAAATTAACGTGCGTGATTAACCTTCTCTTTCCTTCCTCAGCCCGCATTTATTCGCTGATTTATGTGGCCCTTCCGTTGTTTTTTCCATCTCCTGTCGCATGTTTCCTACTGCCAATTTTTTCATTTGTGTAATATTCATTTTGTTACATTCATTTTTTAGGTTTAAATATGAGTATAAATACGAATAATAATAATTCTTCGTTAATGTCATCCAATCCACTGGAACTGAGACACGGATTAGGGAGGAGTATTACGGGAGAACCTATAGCAGGACCCTCTGGACTACCCCCTGTTCAACAAGTACCACTGGTAAGCTGAAGATCAACAACATTACTCAATAATTATATTATATAATAATAACACTTAAAATAAAAAGAACCGAGATGGTTATGGCACTCCATCTCTTGTATGTTCGTCTGTTCTTCTTGCATCCACGGATCCTGTTTTTGACCACTACAGCAAAAACTTCGTTGGGCATGAAGTTTTCCAACACACTGTGAATGAATGTCTTGAATGCATATGGCGAACCACTCAGTATTTTTAGGATTCCAAGCAGAGAAAATTGATTCTACGCCAAATGTATTCGTGAATACATTTGCTTCTTTGTAGGAACAATGATAAACTGAAAAAAAATAAGACATCAACTGATGCTGCCTGCAACTAAGATTAATTTGAATCCTTGAGCCAATAACGTATACTTTGATGGCTTGCCTACATTATCCATGAATAAATATGTTTTTTATTTTTCAATTTTTTTCTTCACATTATATTTGATTTTATTTCATAAAAAATAAAGCGATTCGAATCTTGGATGTTACATTTTCTGTTATACCAAGTGAACTAAGCTTATTAAATAAAGATGGTTGAATGTTTCGACTGAAGTAACACAATGCTTAGATCAATCGGTACAAAAGCGGATGGATTTTTTCTTTGATATAATCATTTCATATTAATGCTGGTAGTTCTTTTTGTGTTTATATTATTTTTAAAAGTTTTCAAATGAAAGCTTTAACTCTTACCACTCTGTAAGCCAGACATTCTGGCCCGTATGATTCTAGTAGGCAGCTCCGTGGGCCACAATGTCAGGCCCGGCGCAGGTATTACTTTAATCACTGATTTCTCTATCACCCAAGTATATTCTATCAAATTATATTTCAGATAAATACAGTTAATCTTAATTACATGGTCATACGAATTGCCAGACAGAGTGTCCCAAAATAAGGGAACCAAAATATTTATTTTAATCGTAGAAAAACGTCGCATTTTTTTTATCAGAGTAGCTGATCAGTTATGAGAAAAAATGGTCAGAGTGGAAAGGGTTAAAGAAAAGCACTTCTGAATAAAGCAAACATCCTCGTCTCATTTCATTGTATTTTTTTTAAGTCGTTGAAGAAAGAAGTAGATTGGAATCGATTAGATGACAAAAGTGGTGGCGAGAGTTCCTCCGAGTATCGTCACCCACTTCACGAATCGGTGAGTACTTTTAAAAACTTTTTTTCTCTCGTACGTATTTCGATTTAATTTTTTTTGCTATAACTACCGATAAACTTGATAAATATTCCATTAGAAACATAGCAATATATGTTATATGCTACCAGCTTTTTGGCTTTTGATTATTTATCGAGTTTATCGATTTTAATTAAGTTATTTTTTAATTGCTTGATGTGTAGTGCTCCTGTCAGTATTGATTGCATGGATTTTAATATGAGGAGTCCAAATACAATGGAAGTCATACTTTGCATAATTTGTTTGCTCAAAACTGTCAATGACATTGGATTGTTTAGTAGGGTAAAGTTGTGGATAGTGACAATATTTTAAGAATATTAAATTTAATTTTTTCAAAAGAAGATGTTTGAATTCATTTTTTACTTTTGAAGTATCATATGTTTTATGTTCAATGTTTTTATTATTTATTGCATGCTAAATCAATGTGCTATGCTACTAAACATACGTTCCCTTTCTATGCCTTGCTGTCAAGAAGTTGACCTTCGTTTTTTTTGGCCATGATTGTTTTTATCATATATATTTATACATATATATTTGGTTTCTATTGCATTTATCGAACGTTTCGAAAGCTCGTTTTTCGCGTTAACAGAGTAGCTGGCTCGGACGACTCGGCACTCGCGCGACCCGGGCGACTCGGCGCGCCGCGACGCGAGCGCTTACCGCGCGACCTCCGGTTCTTGTCGTATTCGGGAACGCCGCCCCGCACTCTCTGCCAAACAAAAATGAGCGTCAACTTCTCAATTTCATCCGAAAGCAATCGAACCGTCCAATCCGCGAGAGACACCTTAGACGTAGAGTAGTACACTTCGCGAGATCCGACCGTTGCCGCCAACGGGAGTACGGAAAAGAAGTTGATGTTCTTTTTTGTGGTTGCAGGAGTCTTTTGACGGGGGCGCGCGGGAGGGGGACGGGCGGGTGTTCCCCTGCATGTACTGCGGGGTCGGGTTCCCGCACCAGAGCAAGCTGACGCGCCACATCCTGTCGCACTCGCTGGAGACGCTCAAGTACCGCGAGGCCGTGCTGGGCCGGGCGCTGCCGCCGCTGGCGCTCGGCGAGCCCTTCCTGCCGCCGCCCGACGAGCCGCTGGACGCCGAGCTGGCCGAGCCCGGCAACGTGGTGCTCTGCAAGTTCTGCGGCAAGAGCTTCCCCGACGTGGCCTCACTCATCGCGCACCTGCCCGTGCACACGGGCGACCGCCCCTTCAAGTGCGAGTTCTGCGGCAAGGCCTTCAAGCTGCGCCACCACATGAAGGACCACTGTCGCGTGCACACGGGTACGCCATTGCTCCACTACCTCCATTCCATACATATCCAAACGTCACGGCCGCTTTACCCTCTTGTCTGCTTGTAGGGGAAAGGCCGTTCAGATGCGCGCTGTGCGGGAAGACGTTCTCCCGATCCACCATACTGAAGGCGCACGAGAAGACGCACTATCCCAAGTACGTGAGGAAGTTCCTGTCTCCGAGTCCGCTGGACACCGAAGAGGAGAGTCCCCACTAGTGCCGGGAGTGGCTTCCGCCCACCCCGTATGGCGCTACTCGGGAGTCCCTACTGACGTTTCCGACAATTACTCGAGAAATTTCTGTGAAATTTCCTCAGCGCTGCAGATCTCTTAAAAGTTCTTTATAATATGTCGAAAGACGATCAAACGGTCGGGAAAGGAATCCGGAAGGGGGTGACGACCCGGAATGTGATTTATTAAAAAAGCCACAACTGTGATCTGAAACGAACTGATTAATAATTGATTTAAGACATATTAAGGATACGTAAAATGTTGTTAAAATTTCTCAGCGATTCGATTGAATACGTAACGTATAAAAATTCAAAAGTTTCCTTACTGATTCTCAGTGTCAGTATGTTATGGTGTGCATGTTCTGTTGCCGTTACGATTCGGAACGTTATATTACATGTCAGAATGTCAGAAGTTTCCTTACTGGTTTTCAGTATCAGTATATTATGGTGTGTATGTTCTGTTACCGTTACGATTCGGAACGTTATATTACATGTCAGAATTTCAGAAGTTTCCTTACTGGTTCTCAGTATCAGTATGTTATGGTGTGCATGTTCTGTTACATGTCTTGTTACCGTTACGACTCGGAACGTTATATTACATGTAAGAATGTCAGAAGCTTTCTTACTGGTTCTCAGTGTCAGTATGTTATAGTGTGGATGTTCTGTTACATGTCTTGTTACCGTTACGACTCGGAACGTTATATTACATTTAAGAATGTCAGAAGATTCCTTACTGGTTCTCAGTGTCAGTATGTTATAGTGTGGATGTTCTGTTACATGTCTTGTTGCCGTTACGATTCGGAACGTAATTACAATATTATCTTTTGAAGAGGTCGAAAGCGTTTTCAATATATATTTTTACTTTTTTTTAAATCTTCATCTCGATTGTGATATATTTAAACGGAAAGATGCTATGCTCATAGAGACACGCCAAGAAAAGCTAAACTCTCGTCTTCTCTACTTTATACGTATTCATAGTAATTATTTAGTTCGTTCTCAAGCGATTACAATGTTTTCTCCATTACATTCATTTACACTCTTCAGTTATTTTAACATTTTAATATTAGTTTAGAAATCCCGTCGCTTTGTCCCTTCAGATTAATTGCTGACACATGTAATATTGATATGAGTGTTTCTATGCGTACGTTAGGATTGTTTTTGATAAATTAAGAGAATGTCGGTATCTTGAGTTGCTAGTTTTCAGGTTAAGATGTAATCAAGAAGGAAACGTTAAACAATAAAACTTAATCTCATCAAATTCATAATGTTAACACACTTTTTTTTTAATTATATAATTTACATCATTTTTGTGGAAAAAAGTTTCCCATCCTAGGTCAAAGAAATCTATATTTATCAACTAAATAAAATAAAACCAGAACATTGTTTTTAACCACTTTTTATTGGTACATTTCTTCAACTGGTTTCGACAAGAACCTTGTCATCATCAAGGATAAACATGTACTTTATCTAAAACTGTGAAATAATCATAGTTAGGAGAGTAGACTATATTAAGGAATGGGTATTTAACTATGAATATTTCAGTTGAAGTTCATTTTGAAGTTTTAGATTAAGTACGTGTTTTTCATTGATGATGACAATGTTCTTTTGGAAATCAGATGGAGGAAACAGTGTTCTAGTTATATTTTATAAAGTATATAAAATGTGCTACAAAGTATCTTGCATAAACATTCAAGAAACTGTATTTATCAATTTGATTCCGATAAGCTGGCGACGCAGTCAAACCGCATCGTGCAATTAAAAAAAAACTAATAAAAAAAATGGATTCATTTGAACTTTTGAATATTAGTTGCAGTGTCATTTTCCTTCTTGATTAATAAAATGGTGCTTTTGATTGAGGTAAGATTGTGGGAATGTATTAAATACTCCCGAAAGTGTGATATATTGATATAAGTATGTTGCAAGATCTCATATCATGAGACGCACGAAACCGGTCTCTAGTCTAGAAGGCAACTGTTGAATTGTTGAAAAAAAATCGTCTACATTTTATTATTACCTTCATTCTATATTATACTAATATCTAGTTGTTGAAACCTATAAATATTTACGTATTTAATTTTTCCACCCGTTATTTTTTATAGATATTTTCAGTAATGTAATGTATAAAGGGTTTATTTAAAATTGCAGCAACCTTCAAAAGAATGCTTAGTTGAAATTACATACAATATCAAATGTAAAGGAGGAAATACATGAGACATTAATTCGATCGTTAATCATTTTGTGCACAGGCTAATCAAAGAACTGTCGAAAAGTAATAATATTAATATTGTTTTTTTTATGTATTCATCTCATGTCAGTTCAGCTTTATGAATTTTGCTTGGTTCCTTAAGGTCTGAAAGGCCAAAAAAGTCATATCATATCCCATTATTTAATTTAGTTTATCACAAAAATAAATACGAACTCACAGTACAAAAGCAACAATTATAAAACATATTTCAATCCATCGGAAGTCGATCAAATCATAAACTATTTAATGGACGAGTATAAAACATAAAACATATGTTGCATTTTTGCTAAAAAAAATGCTAAAATCCCATATAAAACAAAAATATATTCCCAGTTGTCTATTATAGGAATTTTCGGAAAAATCGTTTAAAAATAGGGGAATATAAGGTTTTTCTTAGTGTACAAGTATGTTGAGTATTGTATGGTATAAGTTTTGCAACAAGAAATTTAAAATTAATTGTTTTGATGTAAACTGTTTTGATAATTGTTCTTATAAACCTTATCCGCACCTAATGATGTGTAGGGCACTGCATCATATATAAACAGTGTTATCTTGACGCTAAATACACGAAGTAAGGCGAACAGCTTTCCGCTTCAGGTATATTAAAATACATTAATATTTGAGTGAAAAATCAACTTTATTTATTTTGACTCCCCTGGGAATCGAACCCGGGACCTCATCACGGTAGCCAAACGAGAATACTGAACTATAGAGGAGAACAATAATATTCAATCATAATTCACAGCGTTTAAATAATATTGAATTTTTAAACAATAATCTTTTAAATTTGGAAGTTCAATGATTTTTTAATTTATAACAATAACCTTCATAAATATAACCTTATGTTGCTAAATACTCAATATAAATTAAGAGAATTTGAGTAGTGTGGTTGTCAATAATGGGTAGAATTGGTGAATGTTACACGTGTGTAAAGTGATCACTTAAACCAGCCTATGACGGTCGTCAGCCCCGTAAATGCCCAGACTTCCATATTCTTCTTCATCTTTGATGAGATGTCAAAAAATAATATGAAAATAGCTCCTGTAATTGGAGATAATCCAGATTTTGTGAACAAGTATTTGGACACACTACTCAAAATGTTGTAAATAAATTAAGAGATTGTAAAAAAGTGATTTGACTCCTTTATTTCCGTCACTATTTTTCATCCTCTTTGAAAATTAGAAACGATATATCCGCGTACTTATAAACGATATATCCGTGAAATATCAGGTGATGTAATTTGATTTATTTTAGGTATTGAGTTATTTGATTGTTGATGGACGTTTTTGTTTTATCTTTTCATTACGATTTATCTTTACTGTAAATACATTGTTCTGTGATTCCGTATTTATCTTTGTGGCATGTATATCATCTTTAAATACATAATTTAATGGTTTGATTCAATTTGTTCCTCGTCTGTGTGAGTCTACGAATGTAGAAAATGTATAAACTAGATCTAAAATTTAAAGAGTTATTGTCTTCTTTATAAAAAAATATAATTTGTATTACTAGTATAATGTGTTACTATTATAATTAAATTGTTTTCAGATAATTTTCATTGCTATGTTAGAAGGCTTCAAATGAGTAAAAGCCCTTTGGTATGACTGCCTGAAAACTTCGACCTCGGAATAACAATGTTCTATCGGGATTTAATTAATTTAAAAAAAACTGTAATCTATTCGCTGTACCTTGTTATTCCGAGGTTCACTTATCGTCGAAAATTCTGTACATAATGTGGTGTTAATTCGTGAGTAGCAAAATTTCTTATCGATAATAATGTTAAATTACAAAATTAGGTACACGAGAGAGTTGATATTTTAGAAATGATTCTTGATAATAATAATTTTTCACCTTTGGCTGAATATCGTAGGGTAGAATGATTCAATTATTTAAAAAATTACGACCCTTATCGGATTTTGAATGTTTTGGAATATTATAATGAAATGCGTTTGCAATCATACATACCTTAAAAAGGTTCGAATGTGTTCGTAAATTAGCGATATTGTAAAATCTCCATGAACTTTTATTCTATATTACAAAGTTTAATGTATAAAAACGTATTCATTTTGCTTTATTAAATTACATGTTTATTTAAAATATTTGTTCGCCTTTAGAACCATTATACGAAAAAAATATTAGGTGGGTTTTGAATACAATGCCTACAAATATTTTTTTTTGTATATCTCTTCATAAGAAAAAAATGTATCGAGTTTAGATTTAGAATTTTAGAAAATACGTATGTCAATAAGAAGGGAAAGAGTAAAAAGCTGTGATATTTTTATTGAATTTAAAAGTAAACTGGAATTCTCAAGGAATTCGACGTAGTTGCATCATGATTACATTTCTCTAAAATCATAAGGGATTAGATTTTGCGGGGCGTATTAAGGAACGTGGAAGAAGAAAGATTGAGTAGTTTTTTGTATTGGATCTCTTATGGTTGATCTCATCAAAAGCCATGTATACTTAGCTTTTACAAAATTTTGATGTGTTTTATTTTTACGAGTGCGTAATATATGAATAGAAAGAAGTGATAAATTTACATAAAAAATTATAAAGAAATGTTTTCGATATTTTATTATTTTTAATTAACGTTCTTAATCATGGAGATTTTACAATAATGCGACATTTAAATATTGTTTGTTATCCAAAATTAGACAATATAATTATCTATCATTAAAATAACATACATAGTATCACAAGCGTGTGTAATGGTAGTGAGGAGATTTAGGCAAATATCAGTCGTAAAGGTGATTTTTTTCAAAATACGTTTTGCTTATTTTATCTATCGACAAAATATCGCATTTTCCAACCCGATTTCACTAACATTCCATTTTTTCATCACTTCCCTTCAAAAGACCCGCAACCCCTCAGTGTTTTATAAGAATTTACTTTGTGATTAAGGAGACTTAGCAAACCGAGAATGATTTATTAACCTACCTTATATGCATGCTAATAATATTTTATTCTCATTTTTTTAATGAACTTTTATGAGTAAAACATTGTAATGTCAGGACCAAACTTGGATCTGTTAAATATAATAATAATAAAAACAGCCCTTATTTAGTCGAAACTTCTGTATGAATAGTATCAATAGAGGCTGTCGAGTTTGTAGGACACTTATTAAAAATGCACTCAACTTTCTTACTAGTGCTTGGTTTTACATTTGTGCGCATGCGATATTACTACCAAGGATGTTATCGTAATGTGAACCCACTGAAAATGAAATATTTCAGTCACTACGGACTCTTCAGCACCACACAATGTTGCTATTTGAAGGGCTGCACTCTGCTTTTATAGTTTTTTTTTTAAATAATTTTCTGAAGTGACTTGTTACCAACCGACTCTAGAGCAATACAGACACCTTTATTGATGTTCCTCTCCTTGTTTTAAGATACAAAGATATTAAATATTTACAAGAAAACATAGCAATAACTTAATAAATAAAAGTACATTAATATAAATAAACAAATTATCAAGATTTGTACGAGTTTTTTATAACAGATAGTTTTATAAATAGATTACACACAGTTTAAAAATGCTATTTTGTTTCCTAACTTTCAGAGATACTATTTACGATTAGTGGATGAAATAGATATATTTATATGTATTGTAACTTGTATATAGATAGATACGTTTAGGGGTTTACTTAACGTATTATTTCCGACAGTGAATCTACAATATCGACCCTTAAGTGCAGTTATTCAAATTTTAACATTTGTTCACTCTTCGGCACCGTAAGTAGTGCTATACAACACCGCCAACCCCTACCCGAACCCCTATTCCTGCGCAAAGTGCAGCAATATTGCCGACTATGTATACCACTAGCAGTCCTGGGTACGTACTTAATTACCAACCATTCGATATTCTTAGGAAAATGTTATACATATTGTTTGAACTTAAGCATTCGGATAGGCTGACTAGTAAAATCACTTTTGGACATAGAATTACAAAGTAGAAAATTAGTTTTGTAAAAAAAAATATTAAAAGCTTCTTCATAGAACGTTTTTACGAAACTCAAATTTATAGGAATTTATCTTCAACGATCCAACAAAAACTGTTTTTCATGTATATTTTTCTACTATCACGTTAATAAAAATGATTCACTCGAATATACATTACACAAAATTAGAGAGTTTCATATGTGCGCTTGATGATTAATTAGTTCATTTCGGAATCGACCAATGTTGGAGGATTCGAGAAACACAACGTATGAAATCTTATGCACAAAAAATGACGTATAAAATGAATTTTATGCGAAAGAAGGGATAAATTAATACTTTAATTCACTTCTGTATTTTTATTACGATGATTAATGTTTTGTAATTTCTACCAGTGGGGGATTTATCATTTGGAGCCCCCAGACGTAATTCAGTATTTAAGACCTCACACAAAAAGTTTTCATCATTTCTATATTTGCAATCGACAAAACGGTCATGTCCATCAAAAAGTTTTTTCATCGAAAATTTGAATTATATGTTTTTCTACATATCTCTATGACATTTAATTTTTTGTTTGGAATTTACCCTTCTTTTCGCTGAAAGTGGAAAGTGGTGAAAGTTTCATTTAAAGACTACCCCAAGTTACTTCTTTCAAATTCAGTTTTATTTAAGTAAAATTAAAGCAGAAAACGAACGTCTCTTTAAATGCTCACATTTTCTATTGAAATTATCGAAAAAACTTAAAAACCATTTTAAAGAAAAGATGCTGTTTCATGATAAAACAGAACATTTTTTTAAAATTCTCTATATTTTTTTTTATTTCGTGTGAAAACTAAATTTTGAATCCATTTCCATCTACAAGTTTAGCCTCTTATGCTTATTTGATAATCCGCCACTGCAACTGATATATTTGGAAAAAAAAATTTAAGTCGTGTGAATTAATCCCAAATTATTTTGCACTAATTTTTTCAAATATTTTACAAATATCTATACAAGTGAATTAACGTATCAATTTACAATCCTTTTACAGAAATAATGGCTCATGGGTAAACTCACAAGGGAACTAATATATAGAAAATGGGTAACACACTAAAAAATAGACTAGCAGTTTATGGTAGTCTGTTTTTAATGACAGACTTTTTATTCAAGAACATAAAAACAAAATAAAAAAGTGGTACCAACTTTACCAAGTGCTTGCATATTCTTTTGTTTTAATTTAAAAAGATCTTTAAAAAAATCATAGTGATGAAATATAAAATAATATATTCATTAAATTTCAGTACATTAGTGAAAAAACCTTAGCATTTGACGCGATATACCTCTTTCAGTTTATCTGTGAGCCTTTAAAGTCGATTTTTTTAAAATAAAATGTTCAAAGAATCGGATGTTTAAGACCTAATTTTTGTGTGTATACACGGCAGCATGTACAATAATAGTGAAATGTATAAATAGTTTCGAACGTCTCTTGTGCCTTGTTCTCATGAGATAATCACACAATCGGATCAGTCTCAGGAACTGTATGGCCGCGAACATGAAAACCCAGTCTTACGACTTGTGTATCCAGTGTCATGAAGTGTATGACCATGAACATGAAAGTCCAGTCTCATGCACTGTATGGCCACGAACGTGAAAGTCCAGTATCATGCACTGTATGGCCACGATCATGAAAGTCCAGTCTCATGAACTGTATGGCCATGAACATAAAAGTCCAGTCTGATTAACTGTATCGCCATGAACATTAAAGTCCAGTCTCATGAACTGTATGGCCACAATCGTGAAAGTCCAATATTATGAACTAAATGTCCAGTCACATGAACTGTATGGCCATGAGCGAGAAACGTCTTTCTCTAATGCCCGGTTCTGCGTAGCACTTGCGAAGTTTGTATACCCCCAGGATGACTTTAGTGCAACATTCTGAAGATATTTGCGACCACATAATGTAAATTAGAGTGCCTCTTGCCTAAAAAGACTTACTCGAAGGCTGCGAAACACGGTTAAGTATTTATTAAGTAGCGAAATTTAATCACCAATCAATACATAAGGCAGATAATGTTGTAAATTGTAAGGTTATGAGATATGATATGGCATTTTGCTTACGTTACATGTAATCAGATTATACACCGGCATGAGTAAACACCAAAATCAGAATAAGTAGTTGACAAATATAGTTTATATATTCAATGTAACAGTAATTTAACATACGAGAATCAGTTGTTCGTTCTCCGGGTGTTGAATTCACATACGATTTCAGTCTTAGTTTCAATTTAAAAATCTGAAAATAATTTTCAAAATATATATCGCTTTTACTTCCGGTTTTCATGCCGGTGTATTTTTTTTAAATTTTGTTTTATCATTTCACATTTAACTACAATTTAATCCATATCAAAATAAATCTAAGATTTTTAATATTGATTTATTACATACGTTAATCAATATTTGTTTCGTTACATTTTTAATATAAATAATGTGAAAATATACTTATATTGAAAATATAAGTAGGATTTGATGTGTATTATTATTTTATTTTTGCATTATTTTTCACTTTTTTATATTTTAATTAGCTGATTGACCACTGAATAAAACTGTTATATTTAAATAGTATCTCTTCTATATATATTATTGAATTTTTTTAAAGTAGTTACCTCTCTAATCTTTTTTTTTTTATATATGTTTAAAATATATAATCCTATTCAAATACGTGCTGTTTCAATATTTTGATTGATTAATTTTTCCTTCAAATAAGTAATATAAACAAACCTTATTAATTGAAAAAAAAACTAAACATATTTTACTTCAATCAGTTACTGTGGATTTTGGTCGTTATGATTTGCAAAAGTGTTATAAATTATTTAAATTAAGCAAAAACAAACCAACCTGATATTAAGCCTTTTTTGCATCATCCCTTTCTGGCTTATATTAATTCTCGTATAACTGAGTTATTTTATTTTCATTCTTAAAAGTTTGATTTTTAATGGTTTTAGGTTGGTTGTTTTTGCATTCAACTTTTTATTTCATATAGACTTCTACAATGTACACTAAAGCAATATAAAAGGTACCTTGCGAAATAAATGTATTAAAATATCTAGATAGTAAACTTTCTAATAAGTTGAATTGAAATTATATCGAAAATTAAGGTTATTTTTTTTGTGCACCAGGCGATTAACTGTAATTAATTGAAATTAAACTATATAGAACTGCATGCACCAATTTTGTTAATGATAATACTCACCGTTCAGTGTAAAACAAAATATGATTTCTTCGTTATCTTTGAAAGAATAACCAATCGAAAGACTACAAACTGATTATCCGTTTATATAAAAAAAATCTTGCATGTTAAAATATTAAATGCAACAATTTTCTCAGTCACAATTATTATTTAAAAATACTGTTTATAAAATACATTTATGATACATTTTTATGCTCGTGGCTCAGATTTCATAGGTTATTTAGACGATGTTTAATAGAGGTTGTGATAGTATATTAAAAAAAATATCAGAAAAATAATCGTGTTCCATATATTCTAACATAATATTAAACGCTTTTTGCTGTTATCAACCACGAAGTGCTTTATAAAATCAAATAACGATTAATAATCTTTTTATTCAATTAAATAACAAAATGAGTTAAAAAAAAACTTGTTTTTTATTTTCAATAATATTTATTTAAATTTATATCAAAGTGGAATTGGCTGTACTTTTTTGATTGGTTACTCATTCAAAACACATAGTATCACAAATTAAAATAACTTAAAACAATTCCGGGTAATTTTAAACGAAATTTCATTGATTCGGTTTCATATGTATCCTTTGAATAACAGTTGAAAACGTTATCGTTGCTGTTAATATTACCTAAATAGGTAAAAATTGGCGACAGTTTTGTTTGTTTATTTTTAGCATTTTTATTGTAAAGATGGTGTATTATTTAATGAATTGAAATGGTTGTTTCTTTTTAAGTCTCATTTGTAAATACTTTCAAAGTAAGAGCACCAATTTTATAATTAATTGAAATAAGTTCAACGTCAGTAATGGCGTTTTATGTTCCTCTAGCTACAATAATTATTTATTTAAAGTAGTGTTGTTGATAATAAAAGGTGCACAAATTCAATTTTATAGTTTATACATAATTTTATTCAAGATAAATCATGTTTTTAAATATATACTGTAATTACTTTAAATACATAAGTAACAAAAAAAAACATGGCAATAACAATTAGAATTTTTTACCCTACATATTCCGAGAAACTTTTAAAAATTAAAGTTTGTAGTATATAACAAACAAAAATATTTCTCGAAGAAGGATTCTCGATTTTAAAAAAAATATCATTTCAAACCATATTCAAATTTCACCTTAAATGCCAAATACATTTTCGTAATCCGGATGAATCATTTCGCAATGATTTTTTAATACATTTTTGTATGTTTTAATATATTACTTTGTGAGAAATATAATAATTAAATATTATTATTGACTATTTTATTAACTTTAATGTGAAACATTGCTAATTATGTCTACTATTTATTAAATCAAGTAGCGATTAATTATTACTATGAGTGTTTTTGTTGTACATATATTTTTATTTCGGAAGTGTCGGATATTATCAATCTTATATCATGTTGAAGTATCGAAGAAGATTGTTGTTTTTGATTTGTATCAGTTTCAAAACACTAAAATATTAAATGTTTTAAAACTAAATTTGAAGAATTGTATACCGTTATAAGTTTTACCGGATTAAAATTATTTTATTTGTTTGATACACACACCTTCGAAACAAAAACATGCATATCATAGCTGTAAAAATACAATTTTGACAAATAAATGCTATACAAACCACTAAATACTGTCTTTTTATTGAATTAACGTGTCAACAAAAAAACATAATTTTTGCCCTTAAGAAATGCAAAGGTAATTTTTTATTTTAAAATATCGTTTATGTCGTATTTTGTCAGTATCAAATTCGCAATATTAATCACGTTCGTTTTTATCTAGTTAACACTGGAGAGTTCTCCCGGTTCGAGTCGCAGCGACACTCCGCTGGGGGTTCCCCTGGGGCCCCCCCTGGGGGCCGGCGTGCTGGGGGGGCCGGCGCTCGGCTGGCCCGGCGCGCTGCTGGCGCTGCTGCAGCGCCGCGCCCTGCACCAGCTGCTGCCGCCGCTGCCGCCGCCGCCGCCCTACTTGGAGGACGCGCACCGCTGCCCCGCCTGCTTCGCGACCTTCCCCTCCGCCTGGCTGCTGGAGCGCCACGCCGCGCTGCAGCACCCGCCGGGCCCGGACGAGAAGCCCTTCGTGTGCGAGCAGTGCGGCCAGAGCTACCGCTACCGCTCGGCCTACGTCAAGCACCGCGAGCAGAACCACCGCGCCAGGCTGCCGGCCGACAAGCTCTTCACGTGCGACGTGTGCGGCATGCAGTTCCGCTACCTCAAGTCCTTCAAGAAGCACCGGCTGAACCACGCTCTGGAGCGCCTGCACGGCAAGGGCGGGGAGGCCCGCTGCCGCGACTCGAGCGACCACGTGTCCAGCACTAACGACGCCCACCTCGGCCGCTCGGGAGAAATGGACCTCTCGGTCTCCAGATACCGTCGGGAGCCTTCCGTCACGGACCCCGAGGACTCGGACACGGAGTTCCGCAGAGCTCCTCGCTCGAGGGACATCGACGGGATAGATCAGGACGACACCGTAGACTCGGCGGTCCCGACGACCGCGTCGGATACAGCGGCGGCGGAAAGCGATTGCGAGAAGGGCGAAGCGGAGACGGTCGACCCCGAAGCGGAATCCCCCGTACCGGAGCGCGTCGCGAAGGCGTCCGAGACGTCGTTCGCCAACGTGAGTTCGATGGCCGACAGCTCCGTGGGAGACGCGAGCGCCGGCGGCAGCGGCTTGAGAGCGGAGAACGCCGAGCGGCGCGAGTTCCCGAGCCGGGACGCGCTGGGCGGCCCGGCCGAGGCCTCCCTGCTGAGCTACTTGCGCGCGGACTCGGCGGACCGGCAGCGGGAGCGGCGGTTCGCGTGCCCCTTCTGCGGCAAGTGCGTCCGCTCCAAGGAGAACCTGAAGCTGCACGTGCGCAAGCACACGGGCGAGCGGCCCTTCGTGTGCCTGTTCTGCGGGCGGGCCTTCGGCGGCAAGAGCGACCTCACGCGCCACCTGCGCATCCACACCGGCGAGCGGCCCTACCACTGCGAGGCGTGCGGCAAGTGCTTCGCGCGGGCGGACTACCTCTCCAAGCACCTCACCACGCACATCCACAACCCCCGCTGATGGCAGCCGCAGCCGGGCGCATAGACGAATTTACTTAAAATGTCAATTGAATTATTGAAAACGAAACTTGCTCACTCGAGGATTTTTTTTATACAAACGAGATAATTTTACAGGCGACGAAACGCTCCGAAAAATCTGAAAGGCGAGTAAATATACTAATAGATAGGTACGTTTTATATGGTGCTTGGCGCGACGAGCGTTTCGTCGATATTTATTAATATTATATCATTACGAAATATTTTTTACTATACCTTTGACTTAGAGCCATAGCTATGTGTCAAACTGAGAATTTGTTCCATATTTACAAACAAAGATACATAAATCGATTTTAAGTTGCCTTATCTTCTCACCGTCGGTTGTTACAATAGCCTAATCATAAAATAATATATTTTACTCAATTAGTTCGAGATTTACACGAAAATAGATGATTACGAGAAATATGTACCCGAATCTGATTACTTCGGAGGTATACTTTATTCCGAGAGTCGTTCCGTAAGTAGAGATTCTCAGATCGAAACAATACATCGAGGAAGGGAGGACAACCCTTAGCTAGAGACTCGAGAAGGGTTTCCGTCGCGATATGACCTTTGGATTAGTGACATAAATGCAATATTAACGGGTGATACAAGAGAATTAGCTAAAACAATTTTATAAAGAGAGTTGAGTATTGATAGCCGTAGTTTTAGTTCGAAGATCGCCTATTAGAATATATTTGGTGTCTGTTATATAATATATGTATTACGTATTGGTGTCTCAAAATTCTTACTAAATACCTAGTTTAGATGCTTCAAAATTCAAAAATGTTTTGGCAAATTCAAAATCGATATAAATAATCTTTCAAGTACCAAATTAATTGGCGTAGATCGTAATTTCATATTGGTGTTTTATCCTAAGTGTTTTGTCGTAACTTTTGTCTTATATAATATTTACACGTACACGCATACCTCCTACTTGTACATTGAAAGAAATGGCGCGACAGCGTCCAAGTGCTGTGATTTTTATAGACGAGAAGAATAACGAAACGAAACGTGCGGAAGATGATTTAGAACATCGAAGTAATAAATAGTAAAATTAAAGTTTATTATTTATATATACCTACAAATATGTTTATATATTAGTATAAGATAATCTCTCTGTGCCAAATTCATGTACCTCATAACGTATATTGGTGTAATATGTTTATCTAGCTCTAGTAAGTGTGATTTCCAAATTAATGTTATCTTGTTAATTAATTCAAAGTAAACTGTTACAAATATTATAATAATCGTGTATGCACAGTGACATTTTAATTTTTTATAAATGTATTAAAGTAAAATAGGAAATATCTACCGGTCGAGAACTAAGGGCGAAGGATTCGGTTCGCAGTCCTGCGTTTCACAATTGCCACAAGCATACAGAAGTCCTTTTTCTTACCGTGAGACAATCAAACTGTCGACATTGTGATATTTATTTTTACCTCGTAATAATACAAACAGTTCCGTATAGATATATTTAGTAAACAGAATGCCTGCTCATTTGCGACTATATAAGCGTTCGTTTAATCGTGTAAGAGATCATTTAGCCGACGAAGCGCACCGCACTACCGTCGGACTCCTTCGCCCCGCAATTTGCACAAACGAATCCTTCCTTATTTCCCGGAAACTGATTAATCTTTCCCCCAGAACATATTTTATATTCGTAAAATTATTATAACGATGACTGATGTTGTATTTTTGGAATATTAGCCTTAAATTGATCTAAAATTCATGTGTAAACGTAAGAAACCAATTATGACCGATTGGAGTGTTAGCAAATGAAATTTTTGAAATGTATTTCAACGGTTCCTATCTAGTTATAGGCAAATATATGAGTGAACACAATTAGATAGATTGAAAAATACATTTTAATTAAAGTACGGAGGAAAAAAACATCGAGACATCGCATAAACAACCTTTTCACAAATATCTTAAGACTGTACAGCACTATCCATAAATCAAAAGCTAAATAACAATTATTTTTGGATTTTAATTCTGTTAATTGCGTCAATTAACAATATTTTACTTACAATACACCAACAAAATAATGTGAAATTGAATATTCTGTGATCTAGATGAATTGTATGATTTTGTACTCACTAACCTAATTTATTCAAGAACACATAATGTTTTTATAAGATTTTAAAATTTATGTGTTGAACTGACTCTTGTTGGAATTGCATTTTACATAAAACAACAACTAAAAAGTTTTTCCACTTTTATTTAATTTGTCCAGTGACCGGGTTTCCTCGTTTCGACGAAACCCGGTCACTGTTGAAGTAAAATAAAGTGGAAAAAAACTAAAAAAACAGTTGTTATTTTTGATATTTTAAAAGTTACAAAAAAATTTACTTGAACCTTTCTTTTCCCCGTTTAGTAAAATACCACTAAAGAAATCATATTTAAAGGTTGAAACTTCTAGATTGCTAAATTAATTTATAAAATAAATATGTTCAAACTTCAAGCAATAATATAATATTTGGTGCTGTACTGTGAGCATATAATAAACCATAGCAATTTTGCTCTCTTGGTCGGGAACGATTTAAATATTATACAATATTCTCAAATTACTATTTAAATTAAATTATTCATACCGCCAGGCTCAAGTAATTGTGTGTACTATTATTTGCTAATACATGTTTTATTGTATATGATTTTATTTATTTGTTTTGTTGTTAAAAAATTGTAAAAAGTTTTCACTTATAATGGGGATAAACGCTCAATTAATTTTTACTCTCAGATTTTAAATTTGATTATTTTGTAATCTCAATTGAATATTTGGGATGATCTCTGATGTTTTTAGATATAGGTGACTAAGTAAAACAGCTAGCATTTTTCTATAACAATTTTTCTAAAATTATTGAGTGTCGTAAAGCAAATAAAATTTGTAAAATAGCCCTTAACTGTTACCGATGTTTTGATTTGACACTTTGTGATGGCTAGAAGCACCTAGATTTACAAAAAAAACTAATTTTGATCATCGAATTTTAACGAAATGAATATAATCAATTGGTTATACCTGTATATTTGATCGATGTTGACTGTTGATATATAAATATATATTGTAGTTGTTACTCGGTGTTGTGGTGTAAAACGTAGATTAGTCAAATTTGATCGGAAGATAAGATGCTGCCAGTACCAAAATAGTTTAATTACCGTGTGAATTTTAAATGAAAGTTCGCATTGAGAATATAACATTTAAAAAAAAAAATCTCAAACGAAGGCTTTTCCTTAAAGCTTGATTTTTTAAACCTTTTTAAGGAAGTATACAAGCTTCTTGATATGGTCGAAAAAATACCAAGCTTTTTATTGCTGATGAATTCTTATTATTTGTTTTTTTTTTTATATATATATTTATATTCTTGTACCTCGATTTTTAAAGTAAAAATGAAAATAACACTAGAAAAAATGCCTCCATCTTTACATTTAAACTCTAATTTAATTAACTTATTTAAATTTTGATCCCGTACTACATAATATATGAGGTTTTGATTTAAAGTACATACTTTGTTTCTTTTAATATGTACTATGAAATAAATATATATATATATATATTTTTTCATATGAACTACAATTTAATTAACTTATTTTAAATTTGCTCTCGTGATACGTAAATGATGTTTTGATTTAAAGTAACTACTATTTTCCTTTAATTTGTTAAATGATTTTTTGTTTACACTTATTCATTTCATATAATCTGATTTACAAGAATGGTTTTAACAATGGTTAATAACTTAATACATATTTTTATTTATTTTTTTACCACAATCCGTTCCGAGTTGATCTCGAGAAAAGTATAGTTATAAAAAGCAGCACAAATTAGGGGTAAGGAAAAATATAGTAAAATTTTAATAACTATCGTCATAAGCATTGTTTGAGTAGTTACAATGCTTATGTCCATTTTCATTTGTGTACATAATCGTAGGAAACAAAGTTTTAAACTATTTATATAAATTTGTAATATCTCAGTGTCTATTTATAATATTGGAATTTGGTACCACTGTGTAAAGCGTCTTGTCTTCAAATAATTTCGTAAAATATTTATAAAATTTTGTAAAAAAAATCACCACAGTATATCCATTTGATTTTATTGTAATTGTACTGTCATAAAATTCATGCCATAGGAAAAAATACAAATCAACCATGACCACTGTGATTCTTGATACAATTAGAAAAACGTTGAATTTTGTTTTACACTACTATTTTAATTGTTAAAACAAATGATTTTAAATATGTTAAATCTCCATTGTCTTAAAAACAATAAAGATTTTAACCGGTTTGTCATAATTACAGCAAACAATAACGACTTAATTCTTAACAAAACTGATATCTGACTGGAGTAGGGCATAGTTACTAAATATTTTTTATGCACTTACATCTCTATTCACAAATTGGTTATTAAAATATCGGTTAAACGTTGCCTTAATCTCCAAACAGCCAGTCTTCATTTGATTTCCTAAATGTATGAATATTGTACTCTTCGTGCATTGTCTGAAATCATTTATGAATTATTATTGTGATAATTACCTCCTAGAACAGTTATTACCGAAATCGAACTACAGAACCAACAGTTTACTAGCATTATCGTTTTAATGAAAACGAGAATGATCCCAAAGAAAAAGGTACACGATTTAAACAACACGTAAGCTAGAAGGTGATTATAATAATTTAATATTCGTTTTCAGTTTAACACTTATGTCGTATGATCACGAATTTCTTCAAAATGCGTTTTCAACCATTTTGTTCTTAAGGATTTTCACTACTTTAAACCTATTTTAAACCTTAATATTATATATTTGCTTGTGCGCAAGATTGGCGATACGAATGATGATTTCAAGATTATTCGTAGATGATTTCAAGGCAACTTTAGTGTGGTACATGCCAAGTCAGACAGCGCTGGCATTTTCTGAATCTCTAAAACCAAGTATCTATCAACCTTAATAACTTACAATACTTTTTTGTTGACATCTCAACATATATAATGAATAATATGAAAGTCTGGGAATTTACAGACTTATTACTTTTAAAAGGCTGGTTTAGAGATCAATTTTCACACGTCCAACATTCACCATTCTACCCATGATTGACAACCACACTAATAAAAAATTTGGAACTCTTAAATATGATCAATCTCGTGACATACATGGGTTATTTGGATGTTTGCAATATCTGAACGGCGAATTATTTTTACATACCGAGAAACGTCTGCTAACATGATTTTCGATTTGTGTATGCAGCCTACTATTTGACCATTTATTTTTATCCAACGGGTCTGCTAAATAAAAGCTTTCTCAATCCACCATAGATGGTTTTTGTGAATTCATATGCACTGTGTCATGAGATTGATCATATATCTAGGAGTTCCAAAAATTTGTGGCTGTTAATCATGGGTAGAGTGGTAAATGTCGCACGTGTGCACCGTGATCACTTAACCAGTTTATGACAGGACAAACATCCAAATCTTCTTCATCTATGTTGACATGTCAAAAAAATGTCCTCACAGAAATCCAAGATTTGGGACACACTCAAATTCGGACACACTAAAAATATTATGAATTTACTATTACATTAAAACGAATAAACTAATTTTATGAGCAACATTTTGAGCGTGTCCAAATACTTGTTCACAAAATCTGGATTATCTCCAATTACAGGAATTACTTTCATATTATTATTTGACATCTGATCAAAGATAAAGAAGAATATGGAAGCCTGGGCAAATGATGTAAATAAATTATCTGGTCAAATTATAAGCTTAAATAATAAAAATGTAAATTATATTTTCTGGCGTTTCTCATGGGTGTGGATACAATCCAGGATTCGGACCTCACATACTAATAAAAGAGTTTCTGCTCAATAAAAAGCTACTTTTCATCTCACCAATATGTCTCTAGTGAAGTTCTAGTGATTTAACAATAATAATTCTAAATTGTTTCATTTATGTAGAACTTCCAAGAATTTGAGTAGTGTGGTTGTCAATAATGGGTATAAATGGGGGAATGTTACACGTGTGTAAAGTGATCATTTAAACCAGCCTATGACGGTCGTCAGCCCCGTAAATGCCTCAGACTTCCATATTCTTCTTCATCTTTGATGAGATGTAAAAAAATAATGTTATTTTAAGAGATTTATGAGTAAATATTTTCGGTTTAAAATAGTGAAAACGCTTTTGGTTGGTCATTCGAGAATTTTCCTAAATTGTCCATTCAAGGAACGAGCGAAATAACATTCAATGCGAAAGACGGATCAAACAATTTTCGTTAATTGGATTTTTTTAAATAAGTCAATAAATATGGCAGTGACATGTAAATATTTTGATTTGGATATATTGTGATGTGTAAAATATATTGATTATTATCTTGGTAAATTGTGTATTTTATATGATTCAATATTGTTAGGTGTACCGATATTCAGATTGTAATCTTTCTATGAAACTAATGAAGTGATTGAAAATGTTTGTGATATTAAGCAATGGGTTTCGTGTAGTAATATGGGACGAAGAGAAATATTTTTGTATGAGGAAAACAGCTTGAAATATTAGAACTATTGAGGGTTAAAGAGAGAGAAAAATTCCATACAGGAGTGAAGTTTTAAATATTCTATTGAAATTTACTGATTCTAAAACAAGGGTGCCACAAACTAAACCATTAAATTATGTATTTTTCCTTTAATACTTGAGGTTATGAGTTGTAAAATAAACATTCTACATTTCTGAATATTTCACGTAAAACTGTCAACAATTATGTAAAAATAATACCGTTTTTAGTTTTCTTCATATCAAAACATTATTTTTATGTATTTAGTATTTATCACAATAAAATGTACAATAGTTTGCCAGCTTAAAATTAATTTGAAATCAATATTCGTTTTTGGCGTATAATTCTGTACATACAAATGTTTGATTACAAACAATGCAGACCGTTTAGTTTGTTTCGTTGTTTACAGTGTATGTTATGTACATGTGTGCAGGGGCGTGCCTTACATATAGGCAGAAAAGCAGTGCCTATCCTAACTTAGCCGCGTCACATATCGCTCACTCCTTTCAACAAAACGTCACACATCAAAAAACTTGATTTTTTAGGAGATCGTTTTTAAAGTTTAAAAATATTATATTATAAAATGTAATAAAAATAACTATCAAGCCTCTTTTTAAACATTTTACTGTGCAGATCTTTTTAGGTAGAACCTGAATGTTTTTTCTCCATTTGTAAAATATTTAGTATATTTAAAAAAAATAATTAAACAATACTTTTTTCTTCAAAATGCTAAAACAACACTTTGTGCCCTGTAGCGGGTAAATATTAAGTTTAAAATATGCCACTTTTGCTAGGATATAGTACATTTTCTAGGCATTCCGAAAATATGCACAACTGAAAAATGACGATTTTTGATACATGACGTTGTTGAAAGGAGTGAGCGATATAAAAATGCAACCAGTACCTACCCTACCTTACTGAGTGGTACCAACGTACCTTCCTACCTACCATTACTGCCTACCCTAGTAAGTAATACCCAGCTTATCTTTCTACCTACCTCTACTGCCTATCCTAATTAATTCTCTATGCACGCCACTGCATGTACAAATGTACTGTTATTCAATAAAAATACTCACATTAATTTAATTCAAAGTATTGAAAATATTTAAATAATTTGAATCCTTGGTTTGAGTTGTTGACATCCTTGGCTTATTTTTATAATAATTGTGTATTTAAATGTTTTTTTAGGTATGAAAATAATTATTATATTCCAGTAACAGTCAGTATGCTACGTGTATCTAAGCGATTTTATAAAATATGTCTTTTTTATATTACAAAAAGGTTTTTGAGTGATTATTTTTTTCCAAATTAAATTATGTTCCTTGCCCTAGTAATGTTTTGACGATTGACCCATTGCGTTGAGTTAGACTGAGTTTGTTTTGAGACTAAGATTGAAGAACGGTGGTAAAGATAGATATTTAAATTTTCCTGCCCTATCGACTTTGAGGAGTGTTTAGATTTTTTATTCCTTGCAATCCTGACTGAGTGTTTCATGTTTTGTTTACACTTTTAATATAATAACGTCTTAGCTTACAAATATCGTAGTCGTACAGGAGAAAGTGACCAACTAACATAACGTAAAATGTTCAGTAGGGCCATTTAAATCACTTTTGCTTGGCAAGAAAATAAACATCAATGCAGTTAGTCATTTTTAACAAGTCAATATATTATACTTTCAAGTTTAAAATCCTTTGCGATTTTTTTCCGGGCAATATTAAGCTAGTAAGATATCAAATAGTCAATGACCACGTTTTTGGAAAAAAATCCACTTGGTCACTTTCTCCTGTATGACTACGGTATAGAAAAACGACAAAGCCTGCAAGCTTTGTCGTTTTTCTGAACTTTACTTTTTGAAAAAAAAAGACCTAGTGCTTTTTTTTAAATTAATCAAAATTCATTACTTTTTTTGAGTCTCATTAAGAGATATAGATTTTTTTGTAATATTTTAACAATTGATTAATATTCCCTTCCGCCTTCCGCTTCGTCACGACAGATTAGAAAGAAATACTTAAACTCAAAATAAAATTAAAAATGTATGGATTTTACCACAAAATGAAACCATAAGTTTACCACAAAATTTCGCAATAAATCTTAGTCACTACTAGAAAATAAACTTTTCCATAATTTTATTTTAATTTTACAGGTTTGCAGGTAATATTCGATAATTATTTAATTCCAAACGAATTGCGTAAAACAATTCGTGCTAGATACAGATTGATAATATGGCACATTCGGTGCAACAATGACGTAATTGCACTTTTAGAAATATTACATGTGATGCCATTCAGACGTAAATGGCGCCATTTTACTCAATTCTGCAATGACACTCGCGCCATCTCGCAGCATGTCACCCCAAAATCAATTCTCACGATTTTTTTTCCCGATGTAAATAGTTTTTCCTCTCATTTTAACATATTTAGCTTGTTTGAAAAAAATGTGTAATAACGTCATTTTTGTACAATATGAGCGATATAACAATTTTAATTTTATATCTAATTTTTGTATGTGTTTTACAGCACAAAATAATATATGTACATTATATTTATATACTTTGTATGGAATCGGATCGGCTCATGGTGCTAACGAAATGATATGTGATACAGCAGTTTTAGGATTAACGGATTTTAAAATAGCCCATAATTTATATGTATTTAAGGACTTAGTTTCCGGGATTGGCTTTAGATAGGTTTTTAAAATCTTTACAGTACGATTTTTATATTATTCCATGGCAATTACATCACATCGTCCGACTCCGTGGTGTAATGGTCAGCGTGTATAGCTACCGTGCTGGAGGTCCCGGGTTCGATTCCCAGGGGGGTGAAAATAAATATTAGTGATTTTACACTGAAATATTTATTTAATATTACCCTTGACTGGTTCCTGAAGCGCAAGAGTGATCACCTTGTCTTCGTGTAAGTAATGATCAAGATAACACTGCGTCAATTCGATGCAGTGCCCTATGCACCATTGGGTGTGGATAAGGATTATAAGTAAGTAAGTAAATCTCACATTAACTTCAAATTCAAACCCTTATCCGCACCCCAATGGTGCACAGGACACTGCATCATATAAACGCAGTGTTATCTTGATAGTTAACCCATGAAGGAAAGGTGAACAGCCCTCCGCTTCAGGTACCAGTCCGGGGTAATATTGAATAAATATTACAGTGAAAAAATCACTTACATTTATTTGACCCCTCCTGGGAATCGAACCCGGGACCTCCAGAACGCTAGCCGAGCATGCTGACCTACCTAACTACACCAAAATAACTAAAACGTTTTTTCAGATATTTTCATATTTATTGCTTTTAAAAGAGTGGCTCTAAAAATACTGATGTCTCTATTTTTCATTCTAACGTGTTTAATTATTGATATGGCAAACCTTTTTGTATTTCTATTGCAACAAATTTAACGCATGTTAAATTATAAAAATTCAGAAATTCTACTTTTTAGTTATGAAAGCATATTTATTACATTACAGATATGAACATATTATGCATGGATATTGAGCTATTATTTTATAGATATGGCCATATGATGTATAAATATGTACTTGTATTCTTTAAAGTCAAAATATAAAGGTTGAAAACATCAGAAATTCAATACATTATAACCATTAATTAAAAAAATATATAATCATATTTATTGACATGGAATAATATAAATCTATGAAAGAGGTTCCGTGATTTTTTTATCTTGACATATTGTATTGAAATTTTAAAAATTAACAGAATTGAGTCAATGATAAAAAAATAAAGAATAATTACTTACTTAGAATCACGTCATATGTTATAATAACATTCTGATACCTGTTAATACTGTATTCCTGAATTTAAAGGGGATTTTTTTTCCAATAAATATATATTTTTTAAATGTATAAACATATCATGGTAAGTATACTGTGCTAATGTTTATATAGACACCTTAATTTGACAAAAATTTTAAAAAGACCTTTTGAAATCATCTAATTTCATGAATTTTTAAATAAATATTGCCTATGGATTTGAATATAAATTATACAGATGTTTTGAATATTGAAAGCATTTACTTTGTGGATCATATTGATATATTATTTCGAGAAATAAAAAGACTTTGTATTTTGATCCACTCACATTATTATTATTTTTTATTTTTTATTTATTTTATTTATTTGAGTGGATCAAAACACAAGGTCTTTTAATTTCTCGAAATAATATATATAGCAGATCATCAGATGTAATAAGGAAAAAAATATGAAAATGATTTAGGGTCTTACAATTTTTTTTTTGATAGAGTAAAGTAGCGATATTATGTATTTCACTCGTCAAAATGAACTCTCTTTCATTAGAATAGTACTGTAATAGATGTACACTGGATCTTCCATGCAGAATTTAAGATGTAAAATTGAGGCTGCGTTGAAGAAACTGAGCTTTAAACGTTGGCCTCAATTCGATACCTTATCTGTGCAAGCTCATTTTCATTCCAAAGCTAAAGCAATAATAATTTATTACATAAAATATTTTATCGATAGTTTTTCGTTGCCTTATTAATGGTATAAGCGTTCACTTATAATATTATACAAGGTTTTAGCCAAAAGGTAGGTGTGGATAGAGGATAGACGGTTAAGTTAGGATCTCATGGGACGCATATTATTTATTTTTTAAAAACTGTCCACAAATCGGACTTGGTTTTTTATTTATAATTTGAAATTGTGCTGGATGAAAGCGATTGTAAAAAAATTGAAAACCGAACGATATTGAATTTAATATTATGTAAAACTTTTTAAAATAATTGTTCAGGCGTAAGATTTTAATGTTCCATATTTCCTAATCTACATTATAAAATATAAACTTCTAAATGTGCAATAAATGTGTGTCGTAGTAAATCACTTTTTAAATATCTGCCAGAAATAACGCCCATCACAATTTTTTAAGCGAAATTTTACTAAACAAAATTTTTACAATATTAATATACTTAGATGTAATTAATTGGTGTTTTGATAAGAAAATATTGTAGACATTCTTGGGTGCGTATTTCTGGCAAAATTATATTTAATTTATTTTGAAATAGGAACAATTTATATTTCACAAAACCGTTAAAGATGTATATTTGTTGGGATTTTAATTTCATATTGAAATATATTTGTTTTATTAAATAATTGTGACTATTTATTTCTGAGTTCCCGCTGCCCCTTTCCCATGCAATTACTGTTTCCTTATTATTATTTTAATTTTTTAAAGGAATAAACTGCAAAGCCTTCGCTTTTAGAGGCTTGTCTTCAGATAAGATAGTAAGGATAGCTAAGGTAAATGTGGAAAATACATCATTCATTCATTTTGCAACCAGCGGGAATCGAACTTGCGATGCCAGTTTCAGAGTCAAGAATTTTCCCAACTACGCCATGGCGCCTGTATAGTAGAAAAATAATAACTGTCGTATTTATTTTACTTGATATTATCTGGGATAGGCTTGAGGGGATTCATTGGTCGGAACGTGTAGAGAATAACCAGGTTTTAAGAAGGGCTGGGGAGTTTAGATGCTTACTAAATGAATTACACACAACAGCAAGCCAAATGGAAAGGTCATAATATAAGACACCCTGACCTGCTTCTTATGGTACGAACTACGGAGGCCGACCCGCTTAACCTACATGGAGCAAATATTTCTCACAGAGGATAGTGACGGGTGGAGACTTACCATGAAAAAAGCAAACCTTTCATCCCCAACATTGTAATCTGCGAAAAAGAAGGCTTGAGGAGAATACAATGGGTTGGTTTAAAGTTTGATTAGCGTTTTGTTAAATTACCTGTTTAATTAATTAATTAATGTTTTGTTACCGTTTAGTATTTGTAAATATGGGGATGCTTACAAATACTAAACATGAGGGGTCATGCCTTATTGCTCTCCGGGAACCCAATTGTTAAAATTTATTAGCTAGATGTTATGTCGCTTGTTTACCGACGTTTCAGCTACCCTTACAACAGCCATTATCATGGCGTTGCCCTTCACACAGGACTAATATGTGTTTAGCGGTGCCCACATACATATAAATAGTGCTTGTTGGCAACAGAGAAAAGCTGCCCGAAGGAACTATTTTAAATCTGTCAGCCCTAGAAATAAAGGAGATGTAACTTCTTTTCATATTTGAAATGGATTGATTTTAAATAATGATAAAATAATGATGACAATTTTTTAAAAAGGCCTTGAAATTTTTGAAGAAGAACACAGGACCAATAGAAGAGTAGAGAGAAATTCTTTTTAGCAAAAATCCAAAAGGATATTTAGAATATAACCCTAAATGGTCCGTTAAATGATAGCATTTTCTTCTTGGCTATGTAATTTGTTAAATGATTTTATTGAAATCTCTTTTCTCTTTCTCTCTAACCCTTATCCGCACCCAAATAATTGAAAAAATTGTGCATAGGGCATTGCATCGTATTGCCGCAATGTTATCTTGATCCTTAATTACATCACTCCTGCGCTTCAGGGACCAGTCCAGAGTAATATTAAATTAATATTAGAAAGTAAATTTGCTAATATTTATTCTCACCTCCCCTGGGAATCGAGCCTGGGACCTCCAGCACGGTAGGTAAACACGCTGACCATCACACCACGGAGGCGGACTTATTGAACTAAAACATTTAAACTATTGCTGATAAAACTTGAAAAGAAAATATCAATTACAGATAATATTAAAATGTCCCAAAATAAGATTTTTTCTTAATTATATATTTACAATAGGTCTTAAGGGCTATCACAGGAAAGACGCACATAGACAGAATTCAAAACAAAAATATTAGGCGGACTTGTGATACCGAAGATGTTGTATGATAGAGTAGAGAAAGAAGAAGACTTTGGAGAGACCATACCTAAAAGTTCGATGACTCAAGGATCCCATACATTGCAGCTAATGAGACACCACCGGGTTGTTGCCTTCCCGGAAGACCATCAAACAGATGAAAGGATAGCTGGGCATCAACACCACAGGAGGAGTCACTTTGTTGAAAAAAAAACAGATCTTCAGATCTTATATAAGAATAAGAATAACGATAAGAAGATATTTTAATAAAACTAATGGAATAAAGTGTAAAAAGTAAAAATCACATTAGAATCACGGTGAAAATCACAAAGGTATACGAAAATTAGATGTAGAATTATAATAAATAATTCATATTTAGAAAAAAAAAATTATATTGGATATTGGTCACTTTGTGTTTCAAATATTGCAAACAGCGTAATGCACTAATCAGGGGGTCAAAAGTCCACCCCATTTGTATTTTATAAATAAATCCATTGATAAAAAGTTCATTATGTACTTCATTTTATACTTGTAAATAAAGACTTATTAGTACAAAATAATAAAAACCGGTATGTGGATTATAATAAGTATTATGCAGAGACATCTATGAAATTTTATGTGAAACTATTGTATTGGGGGATAAGTTATTTTAATAGAGCAAATAAGCTTTTTAAAATTTTCGATAGATGTCTTATTTAAAAAAATATATATTTTCTGAAATAGAAATCGGGACTAAATACAGTAAAAAAATTTTATCAATTCTAAAAAAACTAATTTGTTTCATTCCACCTACTGTTCAAATACAGCAAGATAAATGAAAATAATTTATATTATCCCAGACATTTAAAGCTTTCTGTACGAGAAGATGTTATTGTATCAAGTTTTAAAAATAGTTCAATAGATGTCTCTCTAATTTAAGTAATAGTTCACACCAATATATGAATATTGTTTTACGTCATTTCCTACAGATGTCAATGTACGCATGATTTTGTAAAAGATTTAAATTAACCACATATGCAATTACATATTCAAATGAAATTCATATGAATGAGGGTACATTTATCACTCATTTGTGGTATTCGCTAATCTTAATGAAATTTAATAAGAAATGAGGGATAATATAAAAAATATGATTCATATGCATATATATATATATATATATATATATATATATATATATATATATATATATATATATATATATATATATATATATATATATATATATATATATATATATATATATATATATATATATATATATATATATATATATATATATATATATATATATATATATATATATATATATATATATATATATATATATATATATATATATATATATATATATATATATATATATATATATATATATATATATATATATATATATATATATATATATATATATATATATATATATATATATATATATATATATATATATATATATATATATATATATATATATATATATATATATATATATATATATATATATATATATATATATATATATATATATATATATATATATATATATATATATATATATATATATATATATATATATATATATATATATTTATATATATATATATATATATATATATATATATATTTATACGTATATATATTTATACGTATATCCTTAGAATATTTACAGCGTCATTTAACGATTTTAAGGATGGTACTCATATTTATGTTGTACACTATTTTACATCGTACTTTTCCTATCCCAGCAATCATGACCTTCACCCTGCGCTCCTTCGCGTATGTCATCTGAATTTCTATTGCTTTCTCAGACCTAAAGCGCTGGACTGATTTGTAAAATAAAATATTATGTACCTGTGGTATTTTATTTTTTGAACGTGTTTGTTTTGGACAAATAAATATTTTATTTACTGTAAGATGTAAAACAAATATATATATATATATATATATATATATATATATATATATATATATATATATATATATATATATATGTAGATATATATATATATATATATATATATATATATATATATATATAAATATATATATATATAAATCCTACTATCTACTGTTTAAAAACAGCAAGAGATGTAAAACATCCAATTTGTTTTCTAAATTGTCCCATTTGATTTGTAAGGGGTCCAATTTGGTATGTAAAACATCCAATGTGATTTGTAAAACGTCCAATTTGAATTATACGGATTTTTATTTGATTTATAAAACGTTCGGTTTTCGTCCAATTTGGTTTTGTACAAAATATATTTTGGTTTGTAAAACGTCCACTTTTATATGTAGTACTTCCAATTTGGTTTAGAAAAAATTCCATTTGAATAGCAAGCGTCTAATTTGATTTATAAAATTGAATGATTCATAATAATTCCATTTGGAATAGTACGTTTATTACGTTCGGCAGTCACTTTGTGGTAAATCCTATGCATTTTTAATTTAAGTTTTACTTAGTAAATACCACTATTAAAATCAACTGTGACATTTCGATGTATTCCGCATCATACGGTGTTTTAAAATGATGTACGGTAGTCAAGGTAGATTTTAAGAAATAGTGGTATTTACTAAGTAAAGCATTTATTAAAAATATAATAAAAAGGTTCAATTTGATTTGTAAGGAGTCCAATTAGATTTGTAGGGTGTCCAATTTTGTCAATTTCAGCCAGTTTCATTTGTTATAATATGTCCAATATATTTTATAAATAAATAATTTTCTATATTTCTTTAACACGAAATGATGCGGTGTATTTTGCACTATTTTTTTTGGATTTCAGTTACGACTAAGGGAGGTGGTTTGAAAAATCATAACACAGTAACTCCTTATAATTGTATGTATTTCTATACACTGTGAGTAAAATATTCATGCTGAATACTATATTATAATATCTATAATGTATATTTATTTTATAATATCTTCTAGAATATGTTAAAAAATAATCATGTTATTCTTAAGTTCAATATTGTATTCAGATACAGAGACAGACTGTATCAAAATTAAATAAAATATCTAGCACATGTACACGTTAAATTTTATATATATTCAAATTAACAAAATATAAAACATGGAAATGAACAAAAAAGGAAAATAATACAAAAAAAATATATCATCTAACTGCACATAAAATATCTTACAAAATTCTTAAACTATAACATTTTGTAAAAAATAATATTTGGGTAATACATTAAAAACAAAAAGTTAGATATACAATATGCTAAACATTTTTTGACATCACAATTTTCGAATATACAGGGTGAGTCAAACAAATGTTGTTATCTTAAGTATTCTTTGGTTTAACTAGCCCATATTAAAAGAAATAATAAAAAAATACTAAAATAAAAACATTAAAAAAAATATTACATAGTAACCAAAAGTGGAAGTTCAAACGAAATAAAATGGTGCATTTTCGATGCGAGTTTTTTTTGCGAAATGTTCGCAATTTTATATACCGTTCGTTGTACAAGAAACCGCAAAAATGAGTATTAATCAAATTATTTACAACATTTAAAGCAAATGAGTAGGTACATTACACACGTATTTTAATATTTTGGTATACCATAATTATAAGTTAACACTTTTTCGTGGTTTTTAATTCTTGGCTGTAACAAGAAATAAAAATAACCAAGATATAAAAAATAGTTTAAAACATTTTTTTCGTTTTATAACACTGATATTGTTATTGAGTTTAAAATGACTGATACATGAATGAAATCCAATATAATTTTACATATATTTGAGCTTCTTAAATGGTCGACAGGAATGTTCAAGGTTCCGAAATATTACATAATATAATTTTTATTAATCAGGAATATATTTTTTTTAGATTAATTACTGGTTTAAATGTATGTTTAAAAATTTATCATACGTAATAATAAAATAAAAACGAACGAATGAAGGCATTTAAAATAATAATACCAAAAATACTGAAGGCAAGAAAAATTGTAGTTTTTATTTTATTATTATTTACTTGCACCACAAAACGTAGAAATAAAATATTTTTGCCGGCAATACTGCCCTATTTATTGTCAGAATATAATTTTATTTCGTTAACTTTTATTAAGTATGTGTATATAAATATAATTTTAAATTTATAATAAACTATTCATTTAATGCGTTTTATTATATTTTAATAATATATAATATATTCAAGTTCCTTACGACTAATACAATATACTTTCGAAACATAACTTTTATTAATTTTCGCACAGATTAAATACTTTGGAATGACACTGTATGAGTTAGTATTCGATGTATTAATGTTAATTAACTAACGTCCAATAACGGGGATTTAATAAAATACTGTTGAGTGAAAAAATCGTAAACAGAGAAGGAAATAGATCTACAAGAATCGATCTAGTAGGTGAATTGTAACAGATGAATTCAAAGTTACGATCGACCTAGTGAATGCGGTATTTAAAAATGAATTTAATTGAATTTTAACGAAGGGTCAAAAGAAACTGGATCGCAAATTGGAAATATAAATATAATAGACACATAATCATGATTTTAATTTGGTTGATTGTTTAAAAAAGATCTTTTTATACATAAAACATTAACCTATTGTAGCAAATTTGAATATTGTCATTTTACCTAAATACCACCTAAGGCTGTTTGTTACTGAATGGCACGTCAATTCACGAAATAAATACTTTCTTAAGTCTAGCTTTTCTATCAATACAATCTACATGTTGTATTTAGCAATAGTATTTGTTAAACAACGCCTTATTCGATACAATATATCAGGAATTTTATTAAACTGGTTAAAGTGAAATAGAAATATTTATTTGGTATTAATTAAGGAAATTCGCTTACGACACTAAACATATAGGTAATTTATGTGTAAATTGTCGATGATGAATGGGCTTCAAGTTCTCCGCAAACATTAGTAGAACTTTGAGACAAAATATTTACATCACACGACATTTTATTAGGAATATATTATACTTGGCAAATGTCCCAACATTATATATATTATTTTCAATATTTACATTTTTTATATAAGGATTAGATATATATTTTTTAAATGGGGACGAACAAATCTTACGCGTAATAATAATATTTAGGTATATGTATATAAATTGTAAATTATAATAATGATTAATTGTTCATTTTTGGATTTTCTTAGGTTTCCGTTAAAATATCCAGTGATTAGGAAGTGCGCTGCACAGCGTATTTGGCACGAGTTATGTCAAACATAAATATATAATTGTTAGGACAAAATTTGGTTTTGGCATTCACTTTACATTTTTGGCACATTGAATCCACTTTACAAGAACCAGTTATGACTAAACAAATGAGTATTCTGGTACAGGTACCGTTTGATGATCGCGATCATCTATCAAAGACGAAAAACGAAACAAAAATATCCTTAAAAAATATTTTACAATCACAATAAAATGTTTGGGCATTAACACCTTAAGGTAAGGTATGTCAAATTTTATAAATACCGACGAATCGTTATATTCATCGCTGTTCCATATTTGGTATAATATATCTTAGGAGTTAAGAAATTGAATGTCATTTATTAATATTAAATCTTAAAATTAGTAATAGGAGAAGAGACAAGAATAGGCAGCATATACATTTTAACCGATTCGTTCAATTGGTAAAGCAATATATTTGTTTGTTTTATTTATATACTTCGACCATTATTCAATTTACTTAAAAGCCAGCTTTAAAACTGGAAGCGAAACATGTGCTTTTATATACAAACGGGATCAAGCAACATTTAAAAAAGTATTTTATCGAAACAGACTTCAAATATTGTATATGTTCAACGTTTGGTATTTTCAAAAAAGTTTGGTATAGATGGTAAAGCAGCGAAGTTTGAGAACGCTGAAGGTATAATCTATTCTCTGTATGGCTTGCAGTAGGAATAGCGGTGGTTCATGTGCTGGCTGTAGGAGCCAGAGTGGGAGAACTTCTTCAGGCACTTACAGCACTGAAAGGGCTTCTCGCCAGTGTGCAATCTCTTGTGCTCGGTCAGGTGGTGCTTGTGCTTGAAGGCCTTCGGGCACTCCACGCATTTATACGGCCTCTGACCTGAAGGAAAATAAACCAATCAATCAGAAACAGCAAACTCCGAGCTCCCGAAGGCAAACACAGTAACTTCACAAAAATAAAACCTAAGAAAATAATTTTAAAAAGTACTCACCAGAATGTTCATATTTGTGTCTGGCCAGTGAACTCTGCTTGACGAAGGTCTTGTCGCATTGGTCGCAAATGAACTGACCCTCCGGCTCCTTCGGTTCTCCCATGCTCTTTAGACGAATCTTTTTCATAGACGGATCTTCCCCGTCGATGTCCTGAGACACGCGAGACTCCTCGGTCCACGAGCGTTTCTCCGAACCCGGACTGCTGGAACTGAAAGTTCTGCCGATGTCCGAGTTCAAGTGGTTGTTCATCAGAGGAGAGTGCGATACCAGCGTATCGGGACTGTATGCCGTCAGCTTATCGACAGATACGAGACCAATATTCGGACTGGCCTGCATTTTATAGTGATTTTGAGGGATTCTTCGGATCCCGTTGTGAATTATGTCATTTGGTGATGGCGAATGCCTGAAATCGGCGATCGATGACGATGAACAATTGGAATGTTGGTAGTTGGTTTGGTAAGGATGACGATACGGTGTCGGACTTCGCGACGACTTCTGACTCAAATTAACGGCTTCTTCTCCAGAATCCGAATGAGCGAATGAAGCATTACACGATGGAGAAGCAGATGGACTCGAAGTGGTAGAATAAATACTCTTCTTTGTTGATAAATCCAACGGTTGTTCAGAAAAAGAAAGAGACTGGGTCATTCTACGAACGCGGGCACGATTATTTTGGAACCACACTTGAACAACGCGGTTATCCAATCCAAGTTGATGAGCGATTTGTTTAAACTCATCGCGATTCGGTCTTTGGTTTCGAGCATAGTGTTCTTTCAATATGGCTTGTTGTTCGTCACTTATCGCAGTTCTGACCCTAACTTTTCGTTCATTTTCTAAATGCTTGCCGTCCATATCCTTTGAATATTCTTCATCTTCACTTCCACTCATGCCACTATTCACTGATGTATGCATTTCTGATTCGATTCTGTTCAGAGCGACGGTCTCGGCCATTTGCGCAGCTAATCCTTCGTGTTTACGGAATAGTTGACCACATAAAACCTGTTCATGTTGGAGAAGTTCAGTTTTGTGATTGAACACCTTGGAACATTGAGAGCACTGCAGTGTCTCATCAGGGTCAGGCTTAACTGAGACTATCGAAGATGGCGGAGAAGCAACTTCGGAAGGACGAGGAGATAATTTATGCATGTTAGCTTGAAGAAGGTGCTTTGTTACTGAAGCGTTGACGGTTTCCAGAATCATATTTAATCCTCCCAATGCGTTGTTATGATTCATCAATGGAGATGTGCGTTCAGCATAAAGAGGCGGTAGCGGGTTAACACGTTCGCCTTCATCTTCGTGGTTATTTTCTTGTTTGACCCTAACGGGTTCATCGTCTTCAATATCCATCACCAGTTCCCGTTCATCTCCTAAAGACGATCGTTTATCTTCATCTTCCGTCACTTCTTCGATCAAATCTTCAGGATCGGAATGACAACTTGCGGAATCCTTGACATTTATATCCGACTCCACTTTACGCGGTAAGTACTGAGAAGAAGCTATTTGCTCTAAGAGTTGACTTATAGATGGAGGCAGACTATACGGGGGCATGGTTGCAGGATGGTGCATTCCCATACCGGGAGGTAGGTATAGCGGGGGGAGTCCAGGTGGTCCCAAGGAGGCCGGGGAGGGAGGGAAACCTCCCTCTCTCGGAGTAAACGAAGCTAAAAATGCAGCTGCTGCCGCTTCATTATACTTTGGTAAAATTGGCATAAAGGAATTGTTGTTATTTGGCGCAGAGTTGTTGTTGATCTGCGACATAGACGAAGTCGTCCTCTTCCTGGAGGGACTTCTCTCAGGATTTAAAGCTGGGTTATTTGGTCGAATGCGACCCATTTTAAGGTTCATAACGAGGCATTTCTTCGAGGTCATGTGACTCGAATAGGACCCGGAGTGCGAAAACTTTTTCCCACAGTTTCCGCACTCGAAGGGCTTCTCTCCACTATGAATTCGGAGATGTTCCTTGAGATGATGCTTGAACTTAAACGCCTTGTCGCAATCGTTGCATTTGAATTTTCTCAGCAGAGCGCTTTCATCGTGGCTGATCATATGACGTTGCAGGCGATACACGTTGGCAAAACTTTTGTTGCATATTTTGCACGACTGAAACAAACAAAAAAATTGGTCAAACAAATACAAAGGAGACAAAGTAAACAAGATACTCAACATTGGCACTAAACAAATACGTGTAGGACGCCATTTCCAAGTAAATTGGATCAATAACATCATTTCAAGAGGAAGAGGGCATGGGTTATCAAATAGGAGTAAGTGAAAGTAAACCGGAAAAGAATCGAAGAAAATATAAATGTAAACATAACGTTCCTAAGGTTTCAGGGCGTCATATCAATTAAAATCGCCGTATTTATGTACAAAGTACCCCTATAAAAATGATAAGTTTAAAAATAAATACATAAATTGCGTTAATTAGAGTATATTTCAAGTGTGTGTGTGTAGTTCGCTGTTTGCATCGATACCTATTTAATTACGCACTAGAGATACTTTATTCATAAAAGATAATATTTTTCTCTCGTGGCCATGATCTCGGGCCCTTGCTTATCTCGAGTGAACTCAAAAGTGGACCGATATTTAAAAACATTAACATACTGATGGTGACAGCGTCATCGCTTTACCACCAAAGAGGTACTACACGGGTTCACGAATTTATAATCAAAACAAATATTTACGACGGACGGCGAGAAAACTTGACAGCTATTTTGAGCACGACGAACCAAGGCGACATACAATTAATCGATTTTGTATCTTCACAGTTGATGCCTTTTGCAAAGCGGTCATACGAAAACCGATGTGGAGGTACTCAAAAAGTAACATTTCCAATAATGCACAAAAAATCCATTAAATGTAAATCTGTTCTGTTTACTGTATTCTATCGAAATCTTAATTTAAGTTGAGACAAAACGTGACCGATCCTATGTTAAACCAATATGAAATCATTAAATCGCGCCAAAACGTAACAATTTTACAAGCTAGAATTCCTGATAATTTAAAACGAAAATGTAACGTTTTGGTGAAGACCTTCTCAGATGTTGTCGAAGCAGAAACTATAAAACTAACTATCACAAAGATACTATGGAGAGGCCGTCGGAAGACCGAGACGAATATTAAGGCATGTCCTATTTTAGACAGAAAAGTGCGTTTAGTTATTATCAGATTTTATTTTAGTTATTATGTGCAGCTTGGTCACAACTGTCTTCAAGAAAAAGCGATTCAGTTGACTTGGCCATGTACTCCGCATGCCTCCCGAGAGCCTTAATCAAGCTTGCCTCTTTTACAAGGCATCAGGTTCGCGCCGCCCAGGACGACCACTGCTGAAAATTCTTCGGCAGTTCTCGTCAGAACTTCGAGACGTGGATCTGACTTGGGAGGATGCAAGGGAGCTGGCAGCCGACAGAAAAGCCTGGAGACAGTTTGTGGACAACCATATGCTCCACCTAGGGAGCGGATTTGGTTTAATTAATTATTATCAGAACCCGTCTTTAAACTGTCAAAAAGTGAATGACCAGTTGAAAATATGGGAGGCATTGCTTTTTTCCGGTACCAGGGCGCTAAGAAAGATAGAGAGTATAGAGATTCACGTACAATGATCCCCCTCACCTGCGTGTTGGGAGAGTGCAGCTCCTCGTGCTTGTCGAGCAGCTCGCGCGAGGGGTAGGCGCCCCCGCACTGGCGGCACACGTGCGGCCCCCCGGGCCCCAGCGGGTGCGGCGGCGAGCGGGGCGCGCGCCCCCCGCGGGCCGTCCGGCCGCCCGGGGCCGCGTCCTCGTCCTCGTCGGGCGGCAGCGGCGACACCTTGTCCTCCAGCCCGGTTAGGGGCGGGTCTGGAACAAATAGAGAAGAAAAAATCAGCTAGACTCAAGTGGCAATGGGCAGGACACATTGCAAGACAGGACCCCACAAGATTGACCTTTTTTTAAGATGGAGACCTTGGGAGAACTAAATGGGCGTTGGAAGACCCTAGAAAGACGCCGAAGGAAACGGTAATATAGGGAAGAGGCCGTGGAGCCAGAAAAAATCCAGCAGTGGAGGACAGAGGGCTCTCGAAGAAGAAGAAGAATAATAAGACAATTAATTAAAATGACATTAAATTAAGAAAATTAAACAAGAAAATAAAGACAAGTCGATTACAAAATCGGAAAAAACTAACCGACTACGAATAAAATAACCAGTAAAATGGTAAGTAACTTCATAAAAAAAAGGTAACCGTGTCAGACATCTCTCAATATATGGAATACTCTTTATTCAGGAAGGATTATGTTTACAGGGTCTCTGATAAATAAAAAAAACTTACTCAAATCAACGATAGATACTGCATAGAACTCATATAAACGCAGTGTTATCTTGATCGTTAATAATGGAGGAAAGGTGATCAGCCCTGCGCTTCAAGTTAGTCCAGGGTATATTAAATAAATATTAGAGTGAAAAAATCACTTATTTATTTTGACCCCCCCTTCAGGGAATCGAAACCGGGACCTCAAGTACGGTAACCGAGCGTGCTGACCATTACACCACGGAGGCGGACTTGGGAGTAAAATAAAATCATGTTTTCAGGCATAAACAATATATGAAATATATAAAACACATCTTGCATACATTTGAATAAAGGTCTCTAATAAATAAAAAGTTTACTTAAATCAACCGTGGATGCAGCCGAGAACTCACACATGAAATGACGTGTGAATTACATATATTATATATAATGTGTGTCTTGTCCGTTTGTATATTTTGTCTGCCTCCGTGGTGTAGTGATTACCGTGTTAAGCTACCGTACTGGAGGTCCCGGGTTCGATTCCGTGGGGGGAGGAGTAACAATAAATATTAGTGATTTTACACTCTAATATCTATTTAATATTACCCTGGACTGTTCCCTGAAGCGCAGGAGTGATCACTTTGCCTTCATGTAAGTAAGGATCAAGATAACATTGCGCCAATACGATGTAATCGACGTGTTTAATAATAAAAATAGGAATGAAATTACGCAATCATGGCGTAATCCGTTAACATGAAAATGTTATTGTCACATTTTTCGCAAATTCTCACCTCGTCGAGCGAAGTATTGAAAGTGCGCTTTTAATGTGTAACAAAGAAGATTATTGTCAACCTTATATGCAAATAAAACGTTGTGCAACGATTTTAGTTGTTGTTTTAAGTGTATGCCGTGAAGTTCATATGTCGTTTGTTGTTTGTAAACCTAGCTGTATTCGTTTGGCATTGCGTAATATGTAGTTCGCGAGTGAATAATTGACTAAGTGTTTCAGTGTTGAGTGCAAAATTCATATAAAATAGTGTAATTTCGACGTCACGAGGCTAAGTAAGGGTAAAAAAGCGTGTCATTAATTTAGTAAAGTTATTTCATAGCAGTATAATCATGTACGAAACAACAGTAATATTAATACGAAAGATGATCGTAATATTGTGTCAGGTTGTGGTCCCGTGGTTAGTGTTGCGGACTCTGGACTCAGAGTTTCGAGGTTCGAACCCACTCTACAACAATTTGATACCGATTGTTAATAATGAGCCGCTTAGGCTCACAGATATAGTGTGAAATTGAAGTATTTTTGTAAATAATAAAAACACAAATATTTCTCTTTTTCGTTTACAGAATTCCGGATTGGATCCTGAAATTGGTTCAAGTTTCCGTACGAGCTTGGTGAGTGAATTTTACTTTAAGGTGTTGGAAATTCGAGGTTAGATTATTTGTAATTTTCATAGCAAAAAACGTACCCTACAATCGATATTTCCATACGTACTCCCATAGTTTTTATGTATTTTTTATTATTATTTTAGTAGTCACCCAGCGAAATATTGTTTTTGCTAGTTTCAAGTCTAATTCATATTTACAAATAAAATAATAACAATAAAAATTAGTTTTCAAATTATATTTTATGCATAGTTTTATCATTTTAGAAATTATTACCGCAATTTTAGAACTTCGATCAGATAGAATGATATATATATTTTACTTTGGGTGGGGAGTTGAATTCCAGCCTACCACTAGTTTTAAGAATAAATAAATATCAAACGTCGAAATAGACCCGAATAATGTTATAGTAATCCAAAAGGATACAAGTGTGTAAGGCCCAGTATTCGTTAAGTCGCAGCTAAGTTTTCTCTTAATGCAGGTAACTTTTCACGCAATCGTTTTTTTTCTTCTTAAACATCGTTTTTGCATTAAAAAATAAGTTTTTCTTCGAAATAATTACACCGTTTTGAAAAGAAATAAGGAAAGGAGTTAAAAAAATACATAACAAAAATTCTACGATATATATGAAAATATGTATATTCTAAAAATATACATTTAAAAAGTTAGTTAGTTTAAAAATCGGGTGTGAAGAGAAGTGTGACCTCTCCGGTGGTCGGCCAGTGATTGAAATCTGTGTTGTATCCCCTTAATAGTATGTTGAAATAAACAAAAACTACATTACAATATTCTTTTTTTACACATACAGTTTTCCAACATTCATAAAATGTATTTTTTATAAAATATTTTCTTAAAATTAAATTTTAGATCCAAACGCAATTATTCTTTATTGAAATAGACTCTTGTTGTTTTTCAAGTATCAATCTACGATCTAAGATGCTTTAAAATTGAAAAATAGAAAAAAAATACTGAATAGGCAATGATTAAAAAAATATACGAATAATATCGCGTTGTACTTTGTATCCAGCTATTTATGTTCATAAATATCGTGTAAGTGCGACCATTAACTCTAGTGGGTACCTACCCGAGTGCAGTGGCGGGAACATTGCAAATTTTACGTGAAGTTGGTCACTCAGCACTACCAACAGGACGGAGCGAAAATTCGCAAACATGTGCTAGAGCAGGGATGGCGAATCTATGGCACGCGAATGAAGGGGATAAAATAAGAGCGATTATAAAAATGTTCAAAAAAAGGTTTAGAAATGCTATAAAAATTTAAAAAAAAAATTGAATAGCCACGTGAATTTTCTTCGTTCGTCAATAGTTTCATCAATGATTATTTTCTCCAATGAACTTTATGAAATCAGACAAAAGAAGTAGATTTACAAACGAAAGTACTTCTGCTTGTATTCTATAAAAAGCTACCAGCTATGAATCCGATATGAAAATTTACAAAGAAAAACAAAGCAAAAATCTCACAAATAATGAAGTTTTAAGGATTCTACATTTTTTTGAATACGCGTATTTTTTATTATTTTCTTTTATTTTGCTATTAATAAGCACTTCGACGTTTTAATGCATTGTTTACATAAAAATCTGAAGTTACAGAAACATTTGACGCATTTTTATTTCCATAGCACGTGGCACGCGACATAATATTATTTTGAAAAAAAAAAGTTTTTTTTTTGGCACTCAGGGTCAAAAGGGTTCACCATCCCTGTGCTAGAGAGAGAAAGAAATATCTATGAGCAGCTGTCATCTGCGTACATTTTTGTGTTCCCGATTCGGCTTCGCTTTTTGTTGAATTAGCGCACTGCATTTGAAAATGAAACTGTCGGTTGTACCGTTGACGGCGCTTGGCGCTAATGTACAACTTCCGGGCGCCATTTAACGTGTGTTGGCGGGAAATAACTTTTCCGCCCACGTGGCCAGGTAAGATGCAAGATAACACGTGTCATTAGGTAGGCACCTTATCGACTCAGGTGCATCTTGAGATAATATTGAAACGTCAGTTAAACGAGTGGCTATTTAAAACGTTTTGGCATGTCGTAAGAAATAGCTAGCATACAGCCGAGTAATTAAATAATTTTGCCGCGTCCTCAAAATCATTGAAATTTTACAGAAATCTTTTCGAATATTTATTTTTGATAATTTTTTTTATTAATTAGTCTATACTTTTTGAAACTAACCACGTGAGTATCAAATAGGTACTTACCTATACTTTTCATATAGGTATCCAGAAAATTGTATCTATCGACTGACTAAAGAAATATTTATTTGGTATATTAAAAGCATTGTTAACTATGTGGTATGGTAATAAAACACTCTCCTTATCATTCATCGTTCACTTTGTGTAATACCACTTTAAATTTAAATTTAAAGTGGTATTACACAAAGTGAACGATGAATAAGGAGAGTGTTAAAGTAAGTTATCATTAATTGTAGTCAACTTTTGATGTGTCCATTTTTTGCGTCGTGTCAATCAATGACACAATCCTTTTACAATTAAAATGTAACTTTGTTTTATAATCACTATAAATATTTTATTATAACTTTATAAATATCTACCGGTTTCGAAGCTAACCGTTTCTTTATCAAGACTGACTATTTATAGTGATTTTAAAACAAAGTTACATTTTATTTATTTATTTATTTATTTATTTATTTATTTAAACTTCATGTACAGAAAATAAAAAGTACATTGGCGGGCTTATTGCTAAAAAGCAATATCTTCCAACCGACCAAAGACGGACTAGTGATATTGATCAAAACGTTTGATACCATATATAGCCGTTTGCAATCAGTGGGCAGATAGTACTTGAATAATTAAAAAAAAACATAAATTACAAATTGACATTTAAAAAGAAACATAAATTAACAAAAGACGATAATAAGGAGGGCAAAGGAAGAAGGAATTTAGGGAAGGAGGTAGAGGGAGGAGGTTTGATCGACAGTTAGGATTCTAATGACAGATAGTAATGTCTCAGACGTTTTTAAAAGTTAATACATATTATTGTCTGATGTAATAGATTTTATCAAAAAACTAAAAAACAATTAATTAACAATTAGACAAAAAAGTATTCTAGGATTCTAATGATAAATAGGTAGAATTCGGTAGCAAGTTTAAGAAAGAGAGGAGGGGTCAGGGGAGGAGGAGACATTTTAATTATTGAAAATCATAAATTTAGTGCTTAAAATATAAATTATAATTCTTTTACGTTAAAATGGCAGCTGTCTCAGCTCAAACAGCCTAAAACTGACTAAAGATTGTTACCATGTCAAATAATATAAAATTGACAGTCACAGAATATGTTTTTATTATTTTTAACCGGTATACGGCAACATACAAGCAGCTCTAGTACCTACTCCCACAAGCATACTTCTCAAACCACAAAACCCTTATCTTTGCATAGACTTATTGACATATTTACTTACTAAGATACCAGGCAGATGTATTGGCATTCTAATTGAATCTTTTATCTTTACCTAGTTGTCATAACTCACACTAATAACTGCAATATTATTTACTTTCAATAAATGTAAGTATATTTATCCATAGGTTCGCAGCAGTGAGGTATTGTATTTGCGATAGCACCTATTGTACTCAAAGACTTTGTACCGAGATATTTCTCAACTCTTATTGCATTTCAGCAACAAAGTGGTCATTATGTATCCACAATTTGTTTAGATTGACAAGTCATAAAATAGTTATAACATCTGTATATATATTAGAGGGGCACAAGTCCTATAGTATATCGCTCACTCCTTTCAACGTCATAAATCAAAAAACTTAATTTTTCAGGAGATCGTTTTTTAAGTTTAAAAATATAATCAAATGTATTAAAAATAAATATCAAGCCACTTATTGAACTTTTTACTGTGCAACAGATCTTTTTAGGTAAAACCTGAATGTTTTTTTTTTACCATTTGAAAAATATTGAGTAAATTTAAAAAAATAATAAAACAATAGCTTTTCTTCAAAATGCAAAAACAATACTTTCTGCCCTGTAGCGGGTAAATATTAAGTTAAAAATATGCCGCTTTTGCTGGGATATAGTACATTTTCTGGGCATTCCGAAAACATGCACAACTGAGAATTGACGATTTTTGATATATGACGTTGTTAAAAGGAGTGAGCGATATGTTAGAGACTTGTGCCTCTCTTCCATTTCACATCAGATATTTAGATGGACAGGTTATTGAAAAAAGATTGAAAAAGTTGTATACTCTGTATACTTTTAACCGAACTTCTATATTTACATATAATTATTATAATATAGAAGTTTGGGTTAAGTTCTAATACTTAACTCTTCATTTACTTTTTTTATCGTTTTTTTTGGGAGTCACCCAGTGTAAGGATGTTTCTGCTAGTATCAAGTCTATTTTTTATTTAGATACAAAATAAGAAAAAAATGAACGATCAATTAAATCATATCACTGCGATACAAATCGTTTTTTCATTCATTCAACACCATATCACTGCGATATGAATCGTTTTTTCATTCATTCAACTTCGTTCAAACCCTTATCCGCACCCGATGGTGCATAGGGCATTGCATCATATAAACGCAGTGTTATGTTAATCGTTGACACACGAAGGAAAGGTGATCAGCCCTCCACTTTAGGTACCAGTCCAGGGTAATATTGAATAAATATTAGAATAAATATTAAATCGTGTTTTATTTGTACCATATACGACAGTAAAAAGATCTGACTCTGAAGTGTAATGGTTATTTCGTTTAGCTACCATGCTAGAAACCCCAGGTTCGATTCTCAGGGGAGATCAAAATATTTTCGACGTAATTTTTCACTCTAGTATTTATTTAATATTATTACCTTGGATTGGTACCTGAATCGTAAGATTGATCACCTAGCCTACATCTAAGTGATGATCAAGATAACATTGCTTAAATACGATGCAATTTAATGCCGTTTGAACCATTGGGTGTGGATAAGGTAAAAACGAAGACGACAAGATGACTTGCGCTACACAGAGAAAACTTTGACCATTTTCTTTGTGGGCACATTTCCGCGACACCATATGACGTTTGTGGAATGATAATTTTATAGATAAATAATAATAATAACACTATGCTCTAATGCGTAAAAGATCAACGTCCACGGTGTAAACGTCGATTTCGTGTCGACTCCATTTTGTTTAAAACTACAACGCAAATGTCGCGTCACACAGCATCTTGCAAACGTTATACAGAAGTGCGATAAGCATCCTCTACATAAGTATTTGTATAAATCGCGCACTCCTTTCAACAACGTCAGAAATAAAATAAAAACTTGATTTTTCAGGAGAACGTTTTTAAAGTTTAAAAATATAATACAATGTATTACAAATAATTATCAAGCCAACTTATTGAACTTTTTACTGTGCAACAAATCTTTTAAGGTAAAACCTGAAGGTTTTTTCTCCATTTGAAAAATATTTACTATATGTAAGAAAATAATTAAACAGTACCTTTTCTTTGAAATGCAAAAACAACACTTTCTGCCCTGTAGCGGGTAAATATTAAGTTAAAAATATGCCACTTTTGCTGGGATGTAGTACATTTTCTGGACATTCCGAAAACACGCACAACTGAAAATTGACGATTTTTGATTTACATATGACGTTCTTGCCTTTCAAGAACGTCGATATGTAACATGTTTTTAATTTATCCCGCGAATTAGCTATCAGTTCATTAGCATCAGGGCCGCACAATCGGCGTAAAACGGTGACTCTGACCCCAATATCGTCAGCTTTGATATGTGGCGAATTTGAAATTTTGATTAGGAAACCGACGAAAAAGCGGACGCCCCGTATCTAGTAGGCCTGTCGGGCATTTGCATATTAAATCATCTCCTCCGAAATTGGGCCGGCGATGGCGTTCCGACATCTGCACGTTTGCAATTCACCTTCGAATGGGAGATGAAAGGCAAGGAGAAAAAATATTACTGTTCATATTTTTGTGATTTTACCATGCTGGACTGACGAACACTCAATCTTCAGAATTGAAGTGGTAAAAAAAAGATTTCACTGTTTGAATTACCTAACATCCAAGTGACTCTTAAATCTAGCTTCGGCTTATGCAACGCCGCTAATCTTGGCAATACTGAGGCTTAAGCTTAAGTTTTATAGCCTATACCTACTTGTGAGTGGATTTACTCTTTATGTTTTAAGTTACAATAATTTCATATAATTCGTGAGTGAATATTCTAGGCAAAAACACTCGCTTTCTTTTTAAAGGCATGATCTTATAAGATCTTAGAAATTCACGTCTGAATGCGCCTTTACGAATTTAAAGAAATAGTGGTATTTACCAAGAGAAACTGAAATTAAAAATCTTTAAACGATTATAACTTGAAACTCATCGATTTCCTTAACAGCAAAAGGTGTCATCAGCGTTAATTACTTACATTGATTGTTCTTCCTGTAAAATAAAGACGACCCTCGGCAATAATATTGTAATAGGAACAAATGCAAGGGACAATTTATATGGTACCGTTTTCGTGAAAAAATAACCCAAGCGCGCTTAACAATTTACAGTAATTTTAACATTTAAAATTTAAAACGACACACGTACATAATTATTTTACAAAGAGATATTATGAGTATAGGAATGCTTTATTTTAATTTATTATCGCTTATTTTATTTTTTGTAACACATTTATCGTATCACAAATACCTAGTGCGCCATATTATCGCGTTTTCACGTTTGTGTCGTCATAACGTTTAAAATGGAGATTTCTTTATCAACATTGCGCATTTGCTCCCAAAATACATGATTAGTTGCTCACGCAGAACAAACTATGATCATCGGCGACTACTCCAACACTTGTATGTATTTAAAATACAATTTCAGTGCCAGATTCACCAAATAAAGACAAAAAGAGGCAAAAATTACTCCGGATTTATCCGGAAAACAGGAAATCAACAGACCGATATGCCGATTTTAAAAAATTACATCGAATTATTTATCTTTATTGAGTGTTCTTAGAAACGTCTTAGAAAGTGAAGTTTCAACATAAGAACGAAGCAACGTATGACGTTTCGACTAAAATAAGAGTATTTTAATGTTAAAAATCTTATCGTATTTCTTTTTTTCCCTTATCCGCACCAGATAGTGCATAGGGCACTGCATCGCATTTCAACGCAGTGTTATCTCGATCGTTACTTACACAAAGGTAAGGTGATCGCTCTTGCGCTTCAGGGATCAGTGCAGGGTAATATTAAATATATATTGGAGTGTAAAATCACTGATATTTATTTTCACTCTCCCAGGGAATCAAATCCCAAAGCGGACCTCCAGCACGATAGATAAACACGCTAACTATTACACCACGGAAGCGGACAAAATAATATAATCATATAAGATTACTAGCATATAAGTTATCTGCTTATATGAATAATCATATGGATATGTAAGGCAATACGGAAATTATATTTATAATTATGTTGAAAAAAATTTGGTCCGTCGGTGATGCTGTATAAGATTGTATCTCTATTGTTAATATTGCGAATGGAAAATAACGCGCTAACATTTAAAGGCAACGCCCTTATCAGAAGAGAAACTAGCAAATACCAATGGTATTTTTGTTTGTCCACTAATCCAGTGATGTTCAAAAGTTTTTTACCGCACACCTTCATGACGAAAATAATCGTATCACAAATTGTACCCCCTAATAATTACGAAACACTATATAAAACGTATATAATCGGAAGTAATCGTAAATCCACTTCTTGCAGCAGGCGCTATTTTTGCATTTTGTTTTTCTTTTATAATTTTGTGCGCGCGAGAGGACATATGTTAGTTTACAAAGTTTTGAGTGTGTCTAAATACTTGTTCTCAAATCCGGATTATCTCCAATTAGGAGTTATTTTTCATATTATTTTTGACATCTCAACATAGATGAAGAAGAATATGGAAGTCTGGGCATTTACAGGCCTTACGACCGTCATAGACTGGTTTAACAAAGCTTGCCTAGTCCCACCACAGTTGTCTCTCGTGAAGTCTATCGAGTTCAAGAATTGTGTATGTAGATTAATCTATATATCAAGAAGTTCCAAGAATTTGAACAGTGTGGTTGTCAATCACGGGTAGAATTGGCGAATGTTACACGTGTGTAAAGTGATCACTCAAACAAGCCCCGTAAATGCCCAGACTTTCATATTCTTCTTCATCTATGTTTAGATGTCTTAAAAAATAGGACATACTTGTAGTATTTTGAAGAGGAATGTGGCGTAGGTACCTTTGAAAAAATCTGTGGTCCCTTTGGGATGTGGGCACCCCACTTTGAGGACCACTGGACTTACCCGTAATCTACCTAACGATTGTTTGACGTCACACGATAGAGTGCAGAAACTTAATGTCTACTTTAGTTAGAATCGTCAGCAAATAATATTAAACAATGCAATCTGATATTGTCTATTTACGTATTTAACCAAGTAAATATTACGTAAAAAATAATCAATTCGCTCACTCATTTCAAGAACGTCATAAATCAAAAAACGTCGATTCTCAGTTGTGTATGTTTTCGGAATGCCCAAAAAATGTACTATATCCCAGTAAGAGAGGCATATTTTTAATTTAATATTTACCCGCTACAGGGCAGAAAGTGTTGTTTTTGAATTTTGAAGAAAAAGTATTGTTTAATTATTTTTTTAAATATACTAAATATTTTTCTAATGGAGAAAAAACCTTCAGGTTTTACCTAGAAAGATTTGTTGCGTAGTTAAAAGTTCAATAACTGGCTGTTTATTTATTTTTTTAAACATTGTATTATATTTTTAAACTTTAAAAACGTTCTCCCGAAAAATCAAGTTTTTTTTATTTATGACGTTCTTGAAAGGAGTGAGCGAATTATATACGTACGATATCTACCTACAATTATTTGTCGAAACTCAACTTCCATCATCAGAATTATAAAAACGATTATTTATCTGAAATTCAATAGGTATTTCCATAACATAACGTAGCAAAACGCTCATATTTTGAGCGAAAAATACGAGGTCGTGACGTCACATCAAAATAACAAAGATTTTTATACAAATTTAGATAAACAATCCGTTTATCATGACAATTCCGCGAAATACTGATCGTAATGAAATAATCACTCGAAAATTCAATTTTAATTTAAGCTATTATAAAAATAAATATTTAATGAACATATCGCGAGTATACTGGCAAAAAACGTTAACTCTAAAATCCCTTATTTTTAACATCTCATCAAAGATGAAGAAGAATATGGAAGCCTGGGCATTTACGGGGCTGACGACCGTCATAGGCTGGTTTAAGTGATCACTTTACACACGTGTAACATTCACCAATTCTACCCATTATTGACAACCACACTACTCAAATTCTTGGAAGTTCTATATATATGAATTAATTTAGAAACCTTGTTCTTGAATCATTAGAACTTTACTAGAGACATCTATTGGTGAGATGTAAAGAAGCTTTTTACTAAGCAGAAACTCTTATATTAGTATGTGAGATCCGAATCCTGGATTATAATCACACACATGAGAAACGCCAGAAAATACCATTTTCATTTTTATTATTAAGCTTATAATTTGACCAGATAATTTATTTACAACGTTTTGAGTGTGTCCAAATAACAAGTGAACAAGTATTTGGACACACTCAAAACGTTGTCTATAATCCCTATTTGAAAAATCCGTTATTCAAAGCTATTAAACTTAAAGTTAAATTTACTTGTAAAACCACATAAATATGATATTTTAAACTACTTAGCGTATTTTTCCAGTTTATAGAACGTTGAAAACTTTATAATATGCATCATTAAGTAAAAATAGCATATTTTCGAGTTAACGTTTTTAGCCAGTACACTCACGATATACATGTATATACGGTTATTACATGTCAGTATAATTTGTTGTAGAAACATAATATATTTATTTAATATCAACGGTTTCTTTATGGGATCCGAGTTGTACGGTTATATTCTCACCGAAGTCAATTTAATACGAATAACACTAGTTTATCCAGTTGGATTATTTGAACTAAGGCAGGAAGTGCCCTACGCATCAGCACAGTAACAAGGGCTCATTTATTATTTATAATATAAACGTCGTAAAGTACTGATAATGTGTAGGTAAAATATTTATGCTAGTTCCAAAAAACTCAAAAATTTGCCTTAACCAATGCTGCTTCCTTTTACTGCATTTCTTTGGTCATATAGCAGTTATGTCCTTATAATCTAGAGCTCCTTCACTAACATCATCCTTTCATTCATTAATATATAAAAATAATGTCGAGCGCGGGAATGATCATCATCGCCTTGCCTTTTTATAATAAATTATCAAGTTAACACTTTGTTGATTTGATGCGGTACTCTATGCACCATTGTGGTGGGGATAGGATTATTTTTTTTCTTCAGTAATTTGACGATGAGTTTTTTTTATCATTTACATGTTTACGAGCGCACAAATCCGTGTACAAGACACGTTACAAGAGTCAAAAGTTTGTTAACTAATTATATTGCGCAATTCACGGTATAATAGTTGTCTTTTATTTAATTCTTGGCATGGAGGTGACATGCAATTAAAATGCAAAATACATTTGTGGCAAAATGAGGACATAACATTGAGATTTGTAACAAAAAACAAAACAGGTACGAAGTAGACCCGTTAGGTGGTGCCGTCGCGGCTTTACCGAGAACTATTCTGTTTCTGCTACTCGTCGATAGATGGCAGAAGCATCATCTTATTTCAATCTGGTAATAATTATCCATGCTTTAATTTTTTTTCAAGGTTTTTATTTTACTTTAATATTAAGTTTGAAATTAATGAATAATTTTAAATAAAATTTCAACTAACTTTAAAATTTTTGCATAAATCGCTCACTCCTTTCAAGAACGTCATAAATAAAAAAACTTGATTTTTCGGGAGAACGTTTTTAAAGTTTAAAAATATAACACAATATATTAAAAATAAATATCAAGCCACTTATTGAACTTTTTATTGTGCAACAGATCTTTTTAAGTAAAACCTGAAGGTTTTTTCTCCATTTGAATGATATTCAGTATGTTTAAAAAAATAATTAATCAATACCTTTTCTTCAAAATGCAAAAACAACACTTTCTGCCCTGTAGCAGGTAAATATTAAGTTAAAAATATGCCGCTTTTGTGGGATATAGTACATTTTCTGGGCATTCCGAAAACGTGCACAACTGAAAATTGACGATTTTTGATTTATGACGTTCTTGAAAGGAGTGAGCGAAATATCATTCCATTTTTTCAATATTCGAGTGTTATATAAAAAAGATAATAAAATAAATAAGTGTACATAAGTCGTTAATAAATAAAGCACACAACCATGGATACAAATACATCCATAGAATGCTTGCAAATACGTTTCTGATCAAATAATATTTTTACTCGAAATATTACATGTTAATTACATATTCAATCAGTACGAAAATTGTATGTAATAAGTAAAACATTAATTAAAAACAAAAGATAATTGTAGGAATATCTTAAAAGTAAGTTTGATATTTATTATATTTTTAAGATCTACAAAAAGGTTTTTTTTAAGCGGGACTAAATCATAGATACGGTTACAAATAATTTTTAAAAGTTAAATACATTTCTCGTAAGACTATCTATGATTTAAAATAGATAGATTCCATAAATTTAAAATATGTACTTCTGAAAACTTCAATAGTATTTAACGATTCATGGAAGTTATTTTTATCTCCGTTTTAACGTTAATAGAAACGATTTTATAAACTTTTATAAAGTTTTTTGCACAAATTGCGCAATGTAGCATAGTGAAATTATTGTTCATTTTATAGTATCCAATCATGACAATGTACATATTACACCGTTATCTTAAAAATGGGGGTGAAGTGCCTGTATTTAGATGGCTAAAGACTAATCCGAGCACGTATTGTGCGAGTTATATTTATCCACTAATACCTTCAGTTACAAAGGGACTTTTAAAATGTTAATTTTAGAAACATTCCGGTGCCCTTTCCGAAGCATTATTTAATGCAAGTTCCTTGTCTTGCCGAGCAGTCGGTCGCACCTGCCGTATGTGTTGAAAAAACAATCAAAATGGTCGATATAACGAACCGTAAACACGGGGCATCCTGTCGGTAGAAGCCATGATGGAATGCATCAGAAAGAGGCGGTTCTACCATCCCTACCTGAGAGTTTATAGATTACTCGCGAAGGTGGAAGGGGGCCACAGAACCGGTCTAAGAACTAACAACACGTCAGACTTTATAAGAGAGACAAAAAAACGAGGCTAGAAGGTAGACACACGACTCGAAAACGAGGGGGGATGAACACAAAGAATACTTCTAAAGAACACTTGACTCCATTAATGAAAACTAAATACCATCTCAGCGAACACAAAGCAAACTGGTAGCCGAGCCCACGGTAAATAATACAAGCAGGTATAAAAGCAACGAGGCAAATATCTTATGTGAGTGTTTAGGGTTCTTTCTTTACAAATCTTTTAGGGGCAGATTTAAAGGTGCGCTATATAATTTGTAGGGTATGCGGTAGAATTCTAACAAGTGTTTGTATAATACATACAAAGGTGTTGTGACAGGTAGTTAAATAGTAATTGAGACGTCGTGAAGTCAGGGGATTACGATTGTATTGAATAGTTATTCAGGATTACAGCTATTTAGACCGACGAGCAGGTAATATTTATGTTTACGGCTTTTAAAATCATAATTACGAATGAATTGTACTTACAAAGGCAATATATTTAGTTTATTTATATAATAAACACAAATGGTATTAAGTATTTACTACAACAAAGGTTTTTGTTTAAGTTCGTAAGAGTTTTATGTTATTGTTAAATGTGTAATAATTATCGGCTGATATTGAATATAAGTACGTAGTTATTGCCAAAAAATACACGATGAATTAATTATTGAATTGAAAACAAGTAACTTCAAGGATAAACTGAATAGTAAAAATTTACGCATTTAAACAATTGCTTATTTTCATTAGTGTTGGACTTTTGGCAAAATGACGCGAGTATTTTTTTCTTATTCTGATCAGTCACTAAATACAACGAAAAGGTAACGTGAAATGCGTTATTTATTTAATTGCTGTAGAAATAGGTACTATTAAAATAAAACTAATCTGGTATCGGGAAAATAATTTACACTATAAAATATCAGAAATTGGACAAATAAGACACACGGTAAAAATCGTAAGATTTCTTTTAAATTCATCAGTAAAGGAAGATATTTATTGTTTATCAGCTCGGTGAATTTTGCGGAATATCATTATTTAATTTATAAAAGGTCACAATGTAAGAAAGTAAAAAACTAAATGAATGAATGGAGAGTGATCGTAGGTAAGAGGAGAGGATTTCAAAACCAAAAAAAAATAAAATAAAAAGCTTACGGAATGCAGCGAGTTTAGCGGCCGTGGACGTTGGCATTCGTTTGCACCTCATATTGCACGAATTAATAGTACAACATCGAATTGTCACAAAAGTCAGTTTATTTCACAGAGGCAAGAGAAGCAGTTGCTCGCGACATACCACACCAGCGGAGATCGGGCGACTAATGAGGTAACGGGTAGCGGAGTGGACCCGCTGTTAGCGCGATATGAGATTGTTTGCAACTTTAGGTTATTACGTGCCGAGGTATGGAGCCGCAATCTCTTCCAGTGATTCACTCGAGCTCATCTCTGTCGCATCGAATGGATGCGTCGCGCTTTTACATGACTGGACTTTACTTTTCAAACAATTCTGTATTTTGTACACTCTTGATTTTTTACTACCGGAGATCAATCGTGTCGCTTCACCTTTCAAGTGTTTCAATTGATTCGTTACAGATGTGCCGTTTGATCAATTACTCCCAGAGCTTTTATTGAAATAAATTTTATATTTAATTTATAATTTTCTTAAATTATTGGATTAAAAAAAATACATATCTTTATTTTAATTAATTTTTTTTAAATATTCAGAAGTTGATAAAAGTTTGAAAGTTTTGTTAAGCATGGGAATTTGCCACATCACAATAGTCGCATTATAACACTTCGTAAAATAAATATTCTAAGTGTGAAGAAAACATTATTTTTTTACGAAACTTGTAAAAGTTTGAAAAGTGTAAATTATAAAAAAAAAGTATGAAAATTAAAAACACAAATATTTTACAGCACTATTTTTTTCGCAATCTTTCTACTACTCACATTGGCAGGAGCTCCAAACGCGGGCCAAACTCCACAGGCGATACGAATAACTGTCACCATAGCCCCCGTACATGCTTTCGCCGCGTGCAACCATCACTAGCCGACGCTGCGTCCCCCGTAGCGGCGAGAGAACGAATGTGGACCTGCGATCGGAAAAGCTCGCAAACTCGACGGGCGTCCGCCGACCGACTAACTAGACTGCTCCTGCCGACTCCGGGGAGCGTCCGCGCCGCGCATCCCCACTACTGCCAGATCCCGTAGATGCGAGAGGGACGGAGACTCCTCTGCACCGCTCACTCCAACCCACCTCCTTTAGAAGCCACGGCGTCAAAACGTCCCTCTCATACCTTCATAACTAAAACTTCCGTTACAATTACTTATCTCCTTTCTCTGGCGCCCGGCGCGCGCGCAAAGGACGGACAGAAGAGGGAGAAAGGAACAGGGATACCGTACGGTGGCGCCGATGGGATGTCGCGACTGTTTCGGGAGTTACGACTGTCCGCCCTCTGAAGAATTAAAACGAATTCTTGATTTTAATTCCGCGTATTATGAATGGTACGGACACGTACAGATGTGGAATCAGACTACTTTTGTACCTATAGATGTACTTTTGTCTTTTCATTTTGCATTATAGGACTGATGTTAATTTACAAGGATGTAGAATAAAACGGGAATAGTTTGAAAAATAAATTCGTTGGAAAAAATACTGAAAAAAAAACGCAAAAAGTTATTAATAATATTTTTATTCAAAGGATTTAAAATGACTACCTTTGTACAGATGTAATTTTGTCGTTTTCTTGTGCATTATCGGACTGATTAAAATTTACAAGTAAATAGAATAAAACGGGAAAAGATTAAAAACTAATTATGCAGAAAAATAACGCAAAAAGTTTTTTTTTTATTTCACCCAGGATTGTAATTTAGATGTAATTTTGTCATTTCTTTTCATATTATCGGGGTGATACGAATTTGCAAGGATGTAGCAAAAAACGAGAATAGGTTAAAATAAATTGTTTGAAAAATAAATTCGTTGGAAAAAAATAATACAGAAAAAAACGCAATTAATTTAAATTTTTTTATTTCACAGAAGATTGAAAATGAGTATCTTTGTAGCCATTGATGTAATTTTGTCATTTATTTTCGTTTTATCTGACTGATACAAATTAACAAGGATATTGAATAAAACAGAAATATCTTTAAAAATTGTTTGAAAAATAAACTCATTGGAAAAAAAAATTCAGATAAAATAAATTATTTCAGAGCATTCAAAATATGTATGTTGAAACTTTTATAATGAATAGTAATCTGCCACATTTTTGAGTGTGTCCAAATCCTTGTTCACAAATCTGGGTTTCTTCACTTAGGAGCTATATTTACATTCTGACATCTCAACATAGATGAAGAAGAAGTCTGAGTATTTATAAGGCTTATGATCATCATAAGCTGGTTAACCAGTCTATGACACGTCATAAGCCCTGTAAATACTTAGACTTCCATATTCTTCTTTATATATGTTGAGATGTCAAAAAGTAATAATAGTTTGATGTCACATTCACGGCTTAGCTTTTAAATTGCTATTTTTTAGCCAATTTATTGTAAACATGTTTTATAGATGAAGCGTTATCCTGATCGTAAATTAAATGTTTTTTAAATACTGTCCAGGAATTGCACAAAAAATGCATTTCTTTTCATAGATTAAGCCGGGAATTGAAATCGGGACCTCGGGCATGGCAAGCAAACGTGCTAACCACTACGGATAAAGGAAAATGGTCAAAATTAAAGCATTTAAAATTATGACAATAAAATTTGCGATTGTGAATTTAGATGTTGTGGGTACGAGAAGAGCGGACGAATAACGTAAGAACGGGAAAACAGATTTAAGAGTGATACGAATATTGTTGGATTTACAAGCCGAGGAAGACCGAGAAACATGTGTCACAATCAGATACGCTAAATTTTCGAATGTGGTCATGCCGGAACTCTGGACAGTTGGGATGCGTATTTCCAAACGCCACCGTTCATTTTGTTAAATTTTTGGAAGCTCATATTGTTATATAGGATATGGATATTATTTTTTGATTCGGCATTAACTTTGTGGAATGACATGATAATTTTATTAAAATTAAACACTTGAATAGTCCACTTTATCGAGTTTTATTTTATTTACGACTAGTTTCGAAAACGACAATTGTTTTCATCTTCTGGTACAAATTAAAACCAATTAATTTGTACCAGAAAATGAAAACAATTGTCGTTTTCGAAACTAGTCGTAAATAAAATAAAACTCGATAAAGTGGATTATTCAAGTGTTTAATTTTAATAAAATAGGATATGGATCAAAAAATTTTTTATTTAGGTCTAGAATTTTATTATTAACGTAAAAATTATAACATTCGTTTACTTTTCTTTTTACTTGCTGAATTTTCTACTATGACATGGATTTTATTCGACGATAGTATAAATGGATATTCTTTATTGAGTATAAAATTGATAGCTCGACATATCAATGTTAAAATTATTGTGAAGTGCCCTTGAGATCATTTTTATCATAATTATACTGATTGATCATAATTATACTTATTTATATTTTTATCATTATTTTTATATTATTATTATAATTATTCAAGGTGTAAAGAATTTTCTATGATGTATATGTTTTCTGGATTCTTATTGCTTAGTACCATAGTTTTTTTAAAAAAATCTTTATCAATACAAATAAAAAATATATTTCCGCCTTCGTAGTATAATGGTCAGCTCGCTCGGCCACTGTTATGGAGGTCCCGGGTACGATTCCCAGGGGAGGAGGTCAAATAAATATGAGTGATTTTTTTCTTCTCTTCAATTTTATTCATTGTTACCCTGGACCTGAAGAACAGAGGAGCAAATTCTAAATAAATCATGTCGTTGATTCACGAAGATAGATCTTTTCTCCTTGTTTGCTAAATAAAGATGCCTAAAAGTACTTAACTTATTTTTGCATGTTAAATGGTAAAAATATGTAGTGTTTATAATATTTATTATACATTACCTTGGATTCGTAATAATCGTCGGGTATGTATAAGGAGATGCATGAATGTGGAAGAGGCGAAGAATGTTTCAAAAAGACAGAGTGGTGTGGCGTTCGATTCTCTCTGCCTACCCCTGCGGAGAAGCGGCGTGATGGTTAGTTAGTTAGTTAGTTAGTTAGTTAGACTGGTACCTGAAACCTAGGGCCGATCACCCTTCCTTCACATGATCTTGATCGTTAGTTAACACACGATAACGATCAAGATGACCATGCGTTTATAAAATGCAGTGCCCTATGCACCATTGGGGTGCGGATAAGGGTTTGAAGAAGATGTGGAGGATAAGTATTAAGTTATGTAGTTTTAAAAATTTTAATTCCTGTACATTGTAAAGCTCTCGTGAAGTGATTTCTTACGAAAATAGGAGTTTGGATGTTGACCGTTGAACGAGGGTATTGTAGGTGTATAAGGGTCGACTAATTTTAGCCGAGGTGCGCTACACGTGGTCACTGTACGTGACAGTTGCGATTTTCTTCAGATGATTTGGTTTGGTATTTTATCAATGTTCCCTGCGTGCAGCTGCGAGCCTGGATACCGGCTGCAGAGAGAGAGAAACTCTCCACTGTACCATATGTACATTGTTAAGCAAAATCCAACCAATCCTAGAATGTACACGTGAAAATAAATATTATATTTATACATAAAATAAATATTATAAATATACATCGTGAAAATAAATATTATATATACATCGTGTCGGGTTGTGGCCCCGTAGTTAGTGCCACGGACTAAGTCAGAGTTTCTCGGTTCGAACTCACTCTATCATAATTTAATACCTATTTCTAATAATGAGCCGCTTAGGCTCACAGAAACAGTGTTACATTGAAGTTTCTTTTTGTAAATAATAAAAACATAAATATTTCTATTCTATTAAAAAAAAAGGTAACCCAAAATAATGAGAAAATGCTTACCTTCTTTTTTTATATTATTTTTTAACATGTTAACATAGGTGAAGAAGAATATGGAAGTCTGGGCATTTACGGGGCTCACGACCTTCACAGGCTGGTTTAAGCGATCGCTTAACACACGTGTAACATTCACATTATTCTTGAATCAATAGAACTTCCCTAGAGACATCTATTGGTGAGATGAAAAGAAGTTTTTTTATTGAGCAGAAATTCTTTTATTAGTATGTGAGGTCCGAATCCTGGATTATAATCACACACATGAGAAACGCCAAAAAATATCGTTTTTATTATTTAAGCCATTAATTTGACCAGATAATTGATTTACAACATTTTGAGTGTGTTCAAATACTTGTTCACAAAATCTGGATTATCTTCAATTACAGGAGTTATTTTCATATTATTTGTGAACAAAGTGTTTATTTTAATTTATGTTTGACTCGATTTAAATTTTATTTTAAACTCTCAGTTATGAAAAATAATCCATAAAAAGTTTTTTGCGCATTTGTGCCTTGAATGTGTTCTGCTTATCAACGCTTACCGTATTGTTGGGAGAATTTAAACCCACACGTTTGTTTCACTACCGTCAAATTCCCCGGCCTAGTTTAACATCGAGCTTTAATCCCGGGCCTACCTTTAGTTTAGCGTAAGTAACGCACCTCTAGAAATAACCTGGAGGTAAATATAACAATCGCCCCAGGTACCTACTGGCAGGATATTGGGGTGGGTTTATTTATATGATGATTTATTTATATGGCGATCTCATAACTGAAATATGTCGTATGTTAATTATGTGTTATCCCACGCGATGTCACAAGATAAATATTGTCAAATAGCTGGAAGTCTTGATATATGTAAAAAAAATACGGTTCAAAAATTTATATCTGTAAATATACGAGGTACTTGTGTATTACGGATAATTCTTTGTAATATGAATATCAAATAAATATATACGATTATATATGAATATAACAAAACATTTTCAATGTGCTAACTTTTTTCCCTTATCCACACCCAATGGTGCATAGGGCACTGGGTCGTACTGACGCAGTGTTATCTTGATCGTTGCTAACATGAAGGCAAGGTGATCACTCCTGCTCTTCAGGGACCAGTCCAGGGTTATATCAATTAAATATTAAGGTGCAGACTGATCGGAGCATTTCGTCGTAATGTAACATTCGCGGCGAGCGTCCGAACACCGGACGGAGTACTCGGAACGATCTTGGCTCGCTGTACTGACTATACGAATGCTCGCATCGTAACGTGTTACGTTAGGACAAACACCATAAGAGTATGTAAAAGGGGGTGAACATATATATATCACTGATATTTATTTTCACCCCTCCATGGAATCGAACCCGTGACCACCAAGCACGGTAACTAACCACGCTAACCATTACGCAACGGAGGCGGACTTACCGCGTTTGGTTACCATGCTAAGGGTACCGGGTTCGATCCCCAGAGGGTCAAAATAAATACAAGTGTTTTTACTCTTAATATGTATTTAATATTACTGGTACCTGAAGTGTAAGACTGATCACCTTGCCTTCAAATAATATCGATCAACAAAACATTGCATCAATTTAATGCAATGCAATGCCCTATGCACCATTGCGTGCGAATCAGGGTAAGAAGAAGAAGACATATTACCAGTGGTAGGATTCAGCCGGTTCGCACTGGTTCTCTAGAACCGGTGACTAAATTTTTTAGAGTTCGCTGAACCGGTTCTTAACTTTGTTGTCACACAATATTCCGATTGAGATCATGTATCGGAGCATGGTCGGTTTACTTGGTCCACCACGTTGTAAAAATATTTACAACATTGTTACATTACTTTTAATTGACTTTTAAATCTATGCCTACTATTATAATAGGAGCATTCTCAGTTATTGTGTTTATGTTCTGTTTATGTACAGAATAAAATACAAATAAATGAATAGATGTAAAAACTATTTTGTATAGGGTAGGGGGGGTAGTGGTAGTACCAGAAAGGCGAACCGGTTCTTATTTTTTTCAAATCCCATCACTGCATATTACCGCTTTAATTAAGGAGGGAATGTTCGATATACAATTTTTACTACTACTACTACCATCACGCCGTTTCCACGCAGGGGTAGGCAGAAAGGATGGAACGCCACACTCTTCTGTTCTGACATACACTTTTCGCCTCCTTCACATCCATACATCTAGTCATGCATGCCCTCCGATTACGCAGACTTTTGACACCGCCAGATTTTAGCTTCTGATTGATCTGATGGTGCCAAGTCTTTTTCGGTCGTCTTCGTTCTGTTTGCCCTCTCACATTCGCCACATATATTTTCTTAGTCATTCTCTCGTTATCCATTCGCTCCAGAATTTTTACACTGGGCAAAAATAGGCGGCCGCATCGTTGACTAGCAAAACATTATTGTGCAGTTTGCTAATCCCCAAACAATAATGAATTTGTATCTCAAAAACAATTAGTTTCACCGAAGGGGCTTTTTGAGTGGCTGACAATAAAAATAAGATGGCGTCCGGAGGTGGAGATGGAATTCTAATAATAATAATAATTTTGCCAACGTCATTCATTAGGGACAATGCATCTTAAGTGGGAAAAGAGTCCATTGTTTGAAGCCCCCGAGACATCTAGAATATTCTCATTCGTATACTATTCCCGCCATTAACATGATGCAGAAAAAAAAACGCGGGAAACAATTTTAGAAAATGGCTGGCAGATAATGATTTAAAAAAACGAACGTTATATCTTAATAAAAATACATTCGGCCACGTCATCTATCATTGCATGACTATTGACAGACAAGTTATTAAAAATGATATATTAAAAAAAAACCGTTTGATCTGTTCTTGGTACCGAAAATCCTGTAAAATCTAAAATAATGTAAAATTAAAATAAATTTTAGTATTCAATAATATTTATTAACATGAATTTATTTGAATTTTAATTATCTTAAAAATGAATATTTGTCAAATATTTATTAATTTAATGCATGCGAAATAGTATATTTCAAGGGGCGAGAATGTTTGCAAAAACAGAGTGGTGTGACGTTCTATTCTCTCTGCCTACCCTTTCGGTGAAGCAGTGCGATGGTTAGTTAGTTAGAAAAATAATTTACCGAAATGACCGATTATTGATGTTATTATAATTTTTTTTTAAGAGTAATATTTGTGTAATTATTATTTACACATATATTTAAATTTAATAATATTTCTGTGAGCCTTAGCGGCTCATTATTAGAAAAAGGTATCAAATTATGGTATAGTGGGTTCGAACCGAGAAACTCTGATTTAAGAGACCGCGACACTAACCACGGGACCACTACCCGATATTTATTATAAACGTACGTACCAGTAATTCGGAAATGAAATCAAGTCATAATTTCTTGAATGTTTTCAGCAGAGACTTTGTGGCACATTTTATAAACTTTATGAAATTAATTAACTTTGTTTTAACCACTTTTTTATATTTATTTTTTAAAAGTGGTGAAAGCAAAGTTAAATAATTTTATGAAATTCAAGTCATAATTACCGATTAACCGGTTTATCACAAATCGGTAATGGCGAAACGTAAATCATCGTGCATCGTTGTAAGAAAATAAAAAATTATCACTTAAAAAAAAAGAAATATTCTGAATTGTTCATGTTGAAGTAATACAACAAAGACACATCTTTCACAAAGTCAAGATGTTTTAAAACCTATTCATAAAGGTAGTCCACGTGTTTTTCTAAACACATTTTAAAATTACCGTTGTCCGACATGTGTTAAAGATTTTATTTATTGTCTTTCGAAGTGTCGTCTTAATATTCTACCAACCTTTAAACGTGTTGTTAGTACAAATACACCAATGCACCAAAATGTGTCGTTGTAAACTTTACATACCTTTCAGATCATGGTTCTTCATGTAGTTATTCTCAGGAAAGACTGCTCATACTTCCTATTCCTCGTCATAGCACATCATTCTTCAGTAATTCATTTTCTGTATTTTTTTCTGACTATGGAATGAATTACCTCTTCATATGTAAAATTCACCGTCTAGCTTTTAAGAAATGTCAGATTTTACCATTCTTTATCAATCTTTATTCTTTGGTATTCTCTACTTCACCTCCTTAACTCATTTATTACTTCATTTACCTTCTTTGCTTTCATCAATTAACAATTTATTTATAACTTGGTGATATAATTATTTATTTAATCGTATAGCCATGAACTGTATGTTAAGTTTTTTTGTATATATACTCCAATTAAAAACTCGCTCCACATGTCCATACCACCTTAAAGTACTATTTCTTTTTAATATTTCATTCTTTCTTAGGTAACCACTATTTCTTATTTATATTTCGATGCATTCCGCAACATTTTCAAACACCATATGTGTACTTTAGTGTTTGAACGTGATGCGGAATGCATCGAAACACGGGTCACAATAAATTTTAAGAAATAGTGGTATGTATTTACTAAGTAAAACTGAAATTAAAAATGACAGATTTTGCCACAAAGTGACTGCCGAATAAATTAATGAAATTTATATTTTTTTCTGAGATCATTTTAGAATGTACTTTTTTGAAATTTTATCGTAACATTATTTTTTGATGCTTAGTTTCTACATTGGGGACTATTAAAAAATGATGTTTTTGTTGAATAAGTTTTAATTTTTATCAGTTTTCATATTATAAGATGATCAATAATCCAGCTTGATGGCATTAATTGCATTTATTTTAGGTACCACCCGGAGTCATAGGCGCCAGTCCAGAGTTGTGTGTACCAAGGGGGGGTTCAGGGAGGCGGTTTGAAGTATAAATTAATTAATTCAAATTAAAAAGTTTGTTGCGTTTCCGTCTGTGCTTAAGGCAGAGAAACTTGGGATCGTTGTTCCCGGGTCATTTAATAATCGGGATTAGTGCCTCGGCCGACAGGGCGCAGGGGAAGCCGCCACGGGGTGGCTCGCGAGGGGGTTGGTGTTTTATTTTAATTGTTAGATTGTCAAATAATTTCATGCACTTCTAAATTTTCAATCTCCAGCTATTTTTGGTCCCGCATAGCAGTGGGGGATTAGGTTTTTCGCTGCAAGAGTCTGAAGAAATGTTTAATCCGATTGAAAATGCGCGAATATTGGATTATTAATATTAAAAAATCGCGTATTGCTATATGGCACACTAAACCAAAAAAAAAAATATGCACATACAACTAAAAATGAATTATTTCAATTATGTATATATAACATAATTTAAGGAAAAGTGATTGATTATAATTAAGCTTTAAGTACCTACTTACCAGTGCAGGGAAATGTTAAATATTTATAATTAAAGTGTTTCATATTACAATAAATACCAATATTTCTGAAAATCGATTGTGTCGCATGTTTCGATGTATTCCGCATGATTTTCAAAAACAAGTTTTTTTTTAAAATAAAGCGGTATACGGTATTTAAAATTATGCGAAACTCATCGAAACACGTGACACAATAGAATTTTAAAAATACTGGAATTTACCAAGCAAAACTTAATTTAAAAAATTTATAGATATTACCACAAAGTGACTGCTAAATCAATTGGTGAAAATAGTAGCCAAAAGCGATAACCACCACACTATGGAGGACTTTTTCCTTATTTTTTACATTTTCTATTGCATGTGTAAAACACAGATCCACGTCTTTGCATTGGCATACACACACATTTTATCCTTATCAGGCGCCTTCATTTTTTTCATACCAAATAGATAATCTTGACAAATATTTCAGCCACGCCGCGTTTGACCATATCAAAGAAGCTTGAATGGGAAAAACGCTGAAAATATTTTAATTTCAACATACTAGAAGTTATTTTTTGACATCTCATAAAAGATGAAGAAGAATATGGAAGTATGGGCATTTACGGGACTGACAACCGTCATTGGCTGGTTTAAGTGACAAGTTTACACACGTGTAACATTCACCAATTCTACCCATTATTGACAACCACACTACTCAAATTCTTGGAAGTTCTATATATTTGAACCAATTTTGAAACACTATTCTTGAATCACTAGAACTTCACTAGAAACATCTATTGGTGAGATGCAAATAATATAGATAATCCAGATTTTCTGAACAAGTATTTGGACACACTCAAAATGTTGCAAATAAATTATCTAGTCAAATTATAAGCTTAAATAATAAAAATTAAAATGATATTTTCTGGGGTTTCTCATGTGGGTGATTTTAATCCAGGATTTGGACCTCACATACTAATACAAGAGTTTCTGCTTAGTAAAAAGCTTCTTTTCATCTCATCAATAGATGTCTCTAGTGAAGTTCTAGTGATTCAAGAATAGTGTTTCAAAATTGGTTCATATACTAAAAGTTAGTTAGTTGGTGCGAAAGAGCTTGAAAACAATTAGCGAAGATGGCGACTAGAGGCCACGGAGTCGCGTGACCTCCTCCGAGATGGAAAACAGAATGATTTAGGGATTTAAAACTCGTCAAATCGCTGCTAATGAAAATGTAATCTTTAAATTATCCCGTTATATAAAATCTGGCCGTACCGAATTAACACTACCATCCAGCCGGCGGGAGTTATTACCATGTTTTTGCGAAACTGGAGTAAATACATATTTTAGGCGGAATTAAGTCAAATTAAGATAATTTCCAGTAAAAGTGTTCCACTACGAATATCCCTACTTACATTTATGTGTGTACAAAATTAATTTTCGAAAAATAACGCCATTATTTTAAAAATCCTTAATGATTGTATGGCCTGAGATTGGAAAAGAAACGTCTCACAGAATATAATTAAAATATACTGAATAAATGCATAAAATTATATTCTTCTTCTTCTTCGTCTTGGTGTAGGCCTTGTGGCCTGTTTTAAAGAGGGATTAGCCTCCTGCGATGTCGATTCCCAGCTATCGATGCATCTCTTTGGTGGTCTGTCGGTAGTCGTCTACCATGGGGTTGGCTGTGCAGTGTGATATGGGGGAGTCTGAATGGTTCCATTCTCATCATAAAATTATTTCTTATGATAATAATCTAAGGTCAAAAACCAACATTATATCCACGAACTTATAAACAGAAATTTTTTATATGACATACGGGTATGTGGTCATTGTAATACCATTTATAAAATGTAACCTTAAATGCATATATAATATTTTTTATCACGCATATTCTATAAATGCTTTATTACTCGAGGAACATACAGTATGCAAACTAATATAAATAAAAATACTAATATTCGTTTGTTCAAAATCGTAAATCTCTTAAGTTATTCACCGATTGCTTTGAAATTTTTACAAGACGTTGCATTTGAATACGCGCGTGTCTTTATAAAAAAATGTAGGTAAATATATTTTACTGTTAAAGAGCATTGTTTACTTTGTGGTATGGTAATAAAATTCTCTCATCATCATTTATCGTTCAGTTTCTGAGACTTTATAGAGTCTAGACCTGATGAGAGAACAGTTACACCGAAACTGGTAGTCGTGAAGTGGAGATTTTAATTGGTATTACATAAAGCGAACGATGAATGATAATGATTATGTTAAAATGTAAATGATCGTTTATTTTAATTCTTAAATTTCGGTTAGTTATTCACAGATTGCTTTATACTTATAACAGGTAAAATCAGTTTTTTTACCCCAATGGTAGCACCATCTGTTGAAAGAAACAGTTACACACATTGTTTCCATTGCTCATGGCTGACAGCAGGCTGCTTGACAGATGTTGTCACTTTAAATATTTAAGAATCTATTGCTGTTACTTACATTTTTAATATTTATCTAGTACTTCACAAGCTTTTGAAATTTAACATATTAGAGATGTGTGATTTATATTTATTTCATTTCCATTTAACCATTCTGAGCCACAGCATTGCGAGCCCATTAGCAGCTAGTTATTAATAAACAGGGACAAAGAAGTCATGGAGGTAAAAGCACAACAAATGTAGTGAAATAATAAAAATTTGAATGGCGCCCGGATGTTGGTAGTGAAGTGAGCATCTACAGCATCTAATGACGTTTGTTTATAATTACCCTGTTTCCCGCCAAGCGTCGCGACGGCTTCTGCACTTCCGGTAATGGAAGCCAAGGTAGGATGAACTCTACACTGACACTCTTACATTTCAGTTTTAAAAAAGGATAATGTGGTATATTTTTCATTGGATTCTTAAGACGAAATCATGTTTGTTTACTGGTTTACAAATCTGCGTATTATTCTTACATTTTTGATATTTAAATTTAAATGAAGGAAATAGAAATAAAGGTATTCACAGGGCTTATGATCTGTCATCGGCTGGTTAAGTGATCACGTAACCAGCCTATGATAGGTCCTAAGCCCTGTTTATACCCATTTTTTATATTCTTCATCACCTATGCTGAGATGTAGAAATGTCGAAATGAAAACAACATAAAAAATATGTAGTTAAGGGAAAATATTGAATGCTTGTGATCTATGCAGTTTTTATGGGTCACATATCGCTTACTCCTTTCAACAACGTCATATATGAAAAATCGTCAATTTTCATTTGTGCATGTTTTCGAAATGCCCGGAAAATGTACTTTATCCCAGCATAAGCGGCATATTTTTAACTTAATATGTACTTTTAATTAATGTTTTACTTAGTAAATACCACTATTTCTTAAAATCTACTGTGACACGTGTTTCGATGCATTCCGCAAACACCATATTTTATTTAACACAGATTTTAAGAAAAAGTGGTATTCACTACGTAAAACATTAATTAAAAATGGATAGATTTTACCACAAAGTGACTGCCGAATCAATTAATGAAATTAATATGTACTCGGGCATAAAGTGTTGTTTTTCCATTTTGAAGAAAAGGTATTGTTTAATTTTTTTTCTTCATTCAAACCCTTATCCGCACCCCGATGGTGCATAGGCCACTGCTGCTTAAAAAATACAAAGGTATTTTTTAATTCTTTTTTTATAATTGTACTTAATATTTTTCAAATGGAGAAAAAATATTCAGGTTTTACTATTATTTATTTTGAATACATTTTATTATATTTTTAAACTTTAAAAACGATCTCCTGAAAAATCAAGTTTTTTTTTATAAATGACGTTGTTGAAAGGAGTGAGCGGTATGTAGAATATATCTATAAGCAGCATCTCAAAAGCAAAATTTTCGCATTTCGCAAATATAAGAATGTTGCGGTCTCGAAAATAAAATAACCCTTTTATCGTCGTTCTGCACTGGATCAATCATCCTTAGCTGTTCGTAGCGTAAAACTTTTATATATTATACGGCCATAAAATCTGCGCGCATATGCAAAGTGTACGGGTACGAGTGCTTACCTAAGATCTCCAATTTTCCAGATTGACGTCTCACCGACTGAGCGCTATTTATGATTGCTCCGTGCCAGCGGCGTGCACAAAGCATTAATAAGGTTAAGCAGTAGAGGTAGGCAGTAAGGTAATCTAGATATTACTTCAAGGGTAGGCAGTAGAGGTAGGTGGTAAGGTAAGCTAGGTATTACGCAAGGCAAAATAAAGGAATGGGTAAATAAATGATCAAGAGTTAATACCACGAAGATTATAAAATAATTTTAATTTGATTTTTTTTCTTTCTCTTTTTGTGTGCATATTATGTTAAAATAGATTAAAAAAAAAGCACGTAAAAATAACTCCAATCTATGTATATATGTATTTATATGTATAAATATAGTCAACAAAAAAATATTAAAAAAAAGCTTACTACGGTAGGTAGTAAGGCAAAAAAGGTAGGTACTATTTACCAGATAAGGTAGTAAGGTAAGCTAGGTACTACTTACTATTGTAGGCAGTAGAGGTAGGTAGTAAGGTAAGCTGGTACTACTTAGTAAGGTAGGGTGGGTACTAGTTGCGTTTTTATGTCACGTGGGTAAGTTAGGATAGGCACTGCGTTTCTGCTTATATGGAATGCACGCCCCTGCCCCGTGCATCTCGCGGGTCCGTGGATAGTTCGGCAAAGCGCCCCCTGCTGCCCCCTATCGCCCCCTAGCGCCCCCTACCACCCCCACAGACGCATTAGCCCCCACCTCCTCTTCTCACCGCGACCCTTAACGATGTACTTATGCAAATCAGATGGCTTTTTTAGTTTGAGTGGAGAGGGGCAGGCGGCTCGCGCGGGGCTACAGCGCCAACTATCTGCATGGGCGAAAGTTTAATTAAGGTGACTGCTCTACGTGATCTAGTGCTTCTCTTCCATTGGGTGACAATAATTGCATTCGAAAAGGAGTTCAAATAAAAAAAAGAACTGGTAGAATAAGCGTAGGTTGTTACTTCATCTAAATAAATCAAAAGGCAAATGTTTGTTTGCCCAAAATCATAAATTTCCGTGAATTATTCAGAGATTGCTTTGAAATTCTGACAACGTTGCATTAAAAAAAACACACGTATTTTCGTCTATCTTTAATAATATCCATATATGTATATATAAATTGAATTATACAAAATTGTTAACTTTACTTTCCTTTTAGTTGTACTTAAGCGTGTAAGTATTTTTCGGCATGTATTGTATATCATGAATTGCATGTAATTGCGGCTTATCACAGGCTATGCCTGAAGAGCCAAAATGCACATAAATTATATGTATGTATTTAAGAAATATATAAAAAAAAATTAAAATAGCAATGTGAATGTTCATTGGCTAAAAATCACACAAAGCTAATAAATTTTTTTTATTAGAATTTAATTCTTGTTTTGTAGATTTTTTAAATATTTTCATTCCTTCACAAGCACTATGAAATTTAGCATATTGGATTTTTTTTTCTAGTATCTTTCTTTTCCATTTGACTGAACTGTGCGGTACAAAGCTGGTAATCATTAAAAACTTAAAAATAGTCTTAATATTTCGAGTTATTAATAAAAAATGATTTTTTAAATGTAAAACTTATACGCTTAATTTTAAAGCTCGTTTTTGTGGTTTCAATTAAACATTATCTAAAAATCATGTTTGCTACTTGCTGCCGACGGATATTGTAATGTGATGATTTTTTACTATTTATATTATAAAAACGGTATTTCTACCAGAAGTGTTTGTTTATTGTATTGTAATATTGTGTTTTTTAATGAATTTTTACCTAGCCTCATAATTATTTAAATGGTATTTTGAAATTAATAATAAATAGGAATAAATCGACCATTTTACAGTGTCTTCGAAAATAAATCAATAATAATATAAGTTTATATTTCTTTAAATGAAATAAAATTGTTAAACTTGGTTAATACAACTATTTCTTATTATCTTTTGCGACACGTGTTTCGATGCGTTCTGCATCATTTTCAAACACCGTGCGTGTTTAATACGATCTTTAAAAATGATGCGAAATTAATCGAACCACGTGTCACAATAGATTTTAAGAAAAAAAAATAGTATTTACTAGGTAAAAACTAAATTTAAATTTCTCTTACTATCAGTCGATCTAAACTAGCGAATTTGTATGTATTTTTATGACAGTTGGACGACGAATTGTCCAGTTATCGGTTTATTGTACGTTTGAATTCTGATATATATATATATATATATATATATATATATATGTATATATATATATATATATATATATATATATATATATATATATATATATATATATATATATATATATATATATATATATATATATATATATATATATATATATATATATATATATATATATATATATATATATATATATATATATATATATATATATATATATATATATATATATAATATATATATATATATATATATATAATATATATATATATATATATATATATATATATATATATATATATATACATATATATATATATTTATTTATAAGATAAATCATTCTACGTAAGTAATACGTAGTCTTCTCATAAAAGGTTTAAATAGTTTGCCGGACCATCGCACAATGACAGAAGTAAATTATGAACATCTTATTTTTGTCTCCGCTTGAAACGAAAAACGGAAGAAATTTTATTAACATGCCGTTGTGACTTTCTGAAAAACAAAAACAGCCTCCGGCCCGAGATGTATGCAAGAAACACAACTCAAAACAGAACAATAAAGGTATAATTCAACGTCACAAGTAACCACCCCCCACGGGTAGAGTGTATGGGGTGGGGGGTAGGTTTATGGGAACAAAACACAACCTCGGGGTCAATCAAAGTTGGCTGGCTTTGTCTCGGGAAACACCTTGGATTCGCCTTTATTCCGAGTGTTGATTGCCTCTTTTTATTTCTATTACATAGCTATTCATATGCCCGGGGGATTCTTCGGGGGGTGGTGCCTTCGACCTTACAGCAGTAGGGGTAGGGGTAGGTAGGGGGCACATTTCTGTTTATGCGAGGTTTATTCTTACGGCACAACTCTCACAAATTGTATTGCTTGACGTGGAATCAAGGAATTTAGCTTTGATACCCTTTGCGGGTGTGCAAGGCGCGGGAAGGGGCACGGTTAATATGCTCCTCCCTTGCAGGCAGGTCTTCATCAATAAAATTGAGTTTTTCATGACTTGACTGAATACCACTTGGAATGAATTACAAGCGCATATCTTATTGGATTTTTTTTTTACAGCTATTCTCAGGAGGATTTTCATTTTTTTCATAGGATAAAATTCAACTCCATTTGATGCCTTATATATCACATTGCAAATATGTACGTTATGTATTATTTTCCTAATTCGCTTCCATAATAACGTGTGATATAAGCAGAAAAACAACTGTATACACTACATATATAGATTTAGAGATTTACCAAATTATGGTAATGATTTTGAATGAAAGAAATTTTTTAAATATTGTATTTATTTATGAATTTCTAACCAATTTTTTATATATAAGATTACAAACTCAGTTGATTCAGAACTATACATATTTTTATTAGAATATTATTCTTAATCGATTTTGAGTAAGAAAATGGTTACAAATTCAATTATGTACTTTTATGAACTCTAATATATTAATACTTTGTTTATGTTATGATTGAGACAACAATATTAACAATTAACATCTACAGATTATTACATATTTATATATATCATCAAATTGTATTTTCATCTCGTACAATGTAAATTCATCGGCACTTGTAAAATAAGCTGTGTTTTGAATATACAAAAGGTTAAATCGGTTAAATGCAAATTTGTTCATTTTCGAAGGTAATGCAGGGTGAAAGGAGGGTGATGCGCGTAAATCCAAGATTTGCCCCATCGCTTGCAACACTTCTTTTCTCTGTTGACTTTCCTCCCAAACTCCCCTACTAATTCCAATTGTCGACATATAAAAAAACAGTAGCTCTGTAAGAAACACAATTCTTTGAAAGTGTATAAAATAAATTAAAACTTCAAGATTGATATATTAATTATTCTTATTATACAGTTCTAGAACTAACGTAACTATACATAAATAATATTGTTCGAACAAATATACTGGCTCATATTACCAAATCTTATCCTTAAAGACTCGAATATTACCATCCGTAAGTGTAACGTTGTAACGTCGCTCGCGGGGAGCGCTCGGACTATGGATGGAATGCTCGGCTCACTGTACTGACTATACGAATGCTCCCATCGTAACGTGATACGTTACGAAGTGGCTCCGGTCAGTCCCTGCCATAATATATGTCCGTCTTCGTAGGTTACAATCTTTGAGATGATCGGTTTGCTTCTCTCATGGTCAGTCTCCACCCAACTCTATACTCCGCTTGTCTCTTCAACTCGACGTAGGTACCTACTACAACGCACGTCAGACATAATTTGGTCCATGTGGGTTAAGCGATCGTCGTCTGTATTATGCGCCTTCGCATGTACCTTCCGCAATCTTTTTCATATATTAAAAGTTTTTTTGATAAATATGCGACCCTTACGGCTAGATGTGTAAGATGCGACAAATTTGACCAGGCAATCTGATACTGTTCTCAAAGGAAAATGAATCAGAGACTACATTTTAATATTGTTTTGTCTATGAATAAACTATGTATCATACAATATTACAGCGAAGAGCCGTTGAGGAAGTATTTTACAAAAATGGCGATATATAATTAAGTATTCGAAATAATTATTTTGAATTGTATTGAGTAATTTTTTGGCTCAACGCAGTTTACACTAGCCTTAAGAGAAAAGTCTTTATTTTATTTATTTATATTTAAAAAATAATATATTTGGTAGTCACCTTGTAAAAGGATGTTAGTCAGTGTCAAGTCTATTTTTGTTTATAAACAGATTAATAATAATAATAAAAAACATAGTTGAAACCCGTTTAGCTTTATCATTTTAGAGCTTATGATCGCAATTCTAGAATTAGGATCAGAAAGAATGGTGGATACTTGTGTGGGAACTCAAATTCCTGGGATTATTCTGAAGATTATTATGTTTAAAATAAGTAAGTTTGATGCTTACTCGAAAGAATAAAGTGATTTCCTTTTCGATACAGGTTGACTGTAAAAAGAGTCGACACGCGACGCACCTACGCTAACAAAATAATGAGTTTATAAAGGACGTATGGATAAATCCGAAAACATCAACCGAACAATCTTATTTCGAGAAACCTGTTTTTATATCTTCCGCCACGCGTAAGGAAACCCATTCCAAGGAGCTGCCTTTCAAGAATTGTATCAAAGAAATTGGAGCCGGCATTATTAAATTCGTGGGAGTAGGCTTTGAATAAATTAAAATTTATTAAACGGTAGACGTTGTACGTTGTACAAATTTGACGATGCGTAGGTAATAAGTTTGTATGAGAAGAGTCTCTACGGCAGTTTGCTCTTAAATTCAAAATGGAAAGAAAAAAGTGGAATTCGCAGAATGTGGAAATGAAAACGGTCGCTCGTTCTGATATGCATACAAATTAAAGTCGGAAGTAATCTTGTACAGACATTTGAATATCCGTCTCGTTTTTAATAAAAATAAATATGTGCCAACGTATCTACCTACGTACATTAATACGATTCGTGTTGACACCACAAAGAATTCCGTATCTCAATGTTATATATATATATATATATATATATATATATATATATATATATATATATATATATATTTATATAAAAATATATATACCTATATATATATATATATATATATATATATATATATATATATATATATATATATATATATATATATATATATTTATATAAAAATATATATACCTATATATATATATATATATATATATATATATATATATATATATATATATATATATATATATATATATATATATATATATATATATATATAGGTATATATATTATAAATATATATTTATCTATATATATATATATATATATATATATATATATATATATATATATATATATATATATATAGATAAATATATATTTATAATATATATACCTATATATATATATATATATATATATATATATATATATATATATATATATATATATATATATAAAAAACGAAATATTTGTGTTACTAATATTAAACTAATTATTGTATTACAAAAAACTTCTTATATATATATATTATATATATATATATATATATATATATATATATATATATATATATATATATATATTATATATATATATATATATATATATATATATATATATATATATATATATATAAATATATATATATATATATATATATATATATATATATATATATATATATATATATATATATATATATATATAAAAAACGAAATATTTGTGTTACTAATATTAAACTAATTATTGTATTACAAAAAACTTCAATTCAATACTTTTTCTGTCAGCCTAAGCGGCTCATTATTAGAAATAGATAACAAATTGTGGTAGAGTGGGCTCGAACCTAAAAAATCTGACTCAAGAGACCGCAACACAAACCACGGGACCACAACCCGATACTTTTCTTTATTCTTTTGGTATAACTTTGATTTAATTAAAAAAAACGATAGCATGATTTGATGTTTAAATTTTCTATAAATCAATTTAAAAAAAACCATTCTCTCATTAATGTAATTTTTATTAAGACATGTCTTCACAAAAAACTATAATATGAAGGTAGGTAGGTGCTTATGATTTGGAGGTCATGTTTATGATATTTGGTTTGTTTTTTTACGTAAGCTTTGCAATTTTTTTTTCTATGGGAGAAATAAATTAATTTTATGTAGGTATTTTTATTTTGTATATTAAAGGCATTGTTAACATTGCGGTATGATAATTTAACACTCTCTTTATCATTCATCGTTCCCTTTGTGTCATACGACTTTTTTAAGTGTTCATGTTTATAATCAATACATATTTTAAATGCTAACTTTGTGATATGCCATTTTATAACTTGTATAAAATTACTTTATTATTAAATGAGTTACAATTTTGTTTATTTATAAAAAAAAATACCGTATATTTTATTTATCGTAAATAATTTGAAATTTGAACTTCAAATAAAATAAAATAATAAAAATTCTTATGATCTTGTAAATTTCTAGACTAATAAATTACCTTGCAAAATAATTCATCGTCTTAGTTGAGTCCGAGTCGAATGTATAAAGTCTTAAAACATGAAGTTATTGTCTTTACAATGATGAATAATTGCCCGAGTATTCCATAAATAGTACTAATGTTGATAAAAATAAATTAATTACTGAAATGGCGAGTGGTCTGACGAGATATAGACGTCCTACCTACTGCCGTATCTAGAAAGGTCGATCCGGTTGAAAAATCGTCTCATTGGAATTCTCAGGAATTCTTATCGAAAAAAAAACTGAGGACAGATAAAAACAAAAGCGAACGCGAGCATAAGAGAGCGGGAAAACCCATCTCTTTCCTTCTCTCACACGATCATGCGGGACAGAGTGAAATGTAAGTATTTATTTAAAATATGAAAACACTTTGATTGGCCCGAGTGAAAGGTTATCGTTTCCCGCCATTAAATAACGACAAGAAGCACAGAACGATGAATGGAATCGGTGATTATTTTGTTAAATGTTTTACGTTTAATTTCGGCCCAGTTGTAAAAATGAATTATTTACAAACGAAATGCGTCGCCAGAATTAAATTATCGTATTATTGTGACCCTAATAGCGGTATCCGGGCGACATTTTTTTTATTAGTTTCGACGTTGACGTCATTCGGTGATATTTTATTTGATCTCGTGAAATTCGTCGAATTTATGTAGGTAAGACTAGCTAAGATATGAAAAAGAAAACACGTTCGATTGGTGCAATAATTGATACGTGTATTGAAGATAGGTACTATAGAACCGAAAAAAAATTGAAATCTCAACATAGATGAAGAAGAATAGAATTTACAGAGCTTATGACCTGTCAAAGGCTAAAATATTTTCACTATTTAAAACCGGAAGTATTTACTTATAAACCTGATATGGTTTATTCGGTTTAATATACTTATAGTAAGTTTTTACACAATATTTTGAGTGTGTCTAAATACTTTATCACAAATCTGGGTTTTCTCCACTTTCGATTTTTTTTGTTGACATTTCAACATAGATGGAGAAGAATTTGAAAGTATGGCTTGTCATAGACTGGTTAAGTGATCACTATGCACACGTGCAACATTCACCATTCTACCAATGATTGACAACCGTACAACCAAAAAAAATTTAAATCCTACACGTATCATTAATCTCATGACACTGTGCACGTGAGTTCACTGGAAACATCTATGGTTGGATAAGAAAAGCTTTTATTTAGCAGAGACCCTTTATTTGGATATATGCAAGATCCGAACCCCGGATAATATTTAAAAAAAAAAATATTTTATTTATTTGTATACATTTATTTAAATCACAATTTTTACATATTTAGAACATTTTTTTTTGCAGAGACCCACCAAGCCACCTTGTGTGTCTTGTCGGTGGGGTTCTTTTTTAGTACATTTTCATTGTTTTTAACGAATTTAACCTAATATACAAACAAAAAAGAGAGAAAAATTAAAAATATAAACATTTTACAATTTTCATAAAATTAACTCTTGATCATTTACCCATTCCTTTATTTTGCCTTTGTTCCATATTTTACTGTCGGCAACAAATTAAATATGTTCGGAACATACTGAGAAACAGTATGTAAAAATTCAGTTTGTCTTTATTTATTTATAAATTCAGTTTGTTCAAACAATTGAAATACAGTTAGTATTATTTTTTTAATATTTAAAATACATTCTAAGACATATTAATTATCTTCTGTTCCGAGGTACCAGGAGTACAGAAGGGTTAGGGGGTATTATATATATTTCATGTCCTAAAGACACGGAGTTAGGGGGTGTGGTGGTGACCGCGAGGGAGGGGTGGGAGGTGAGGGGAGGGGAGGTGTCAGGTGCTGCTGCGGTTGGCACACACCCTTGTGAGGGCCCTTCATATTACAACTCTCAAAACTTAGGGCACACCTAATCAACTTTTCTTTTCTTTTCTACGATGCTCGACGGTCTGTAAAATAATGAAAAATTATTGTTGTTTAATTTTTTTTATTCAAGTCCATGATTGACTCCAGTACCTACATTGACGCCTCGCATAATGTACTTGATTCATTCTAGAAGGAAGTTCCTTATACGAAAAATTCGTTTTCCCATAACAATATATGAAAGCGTTATAGAACAAAATATGGTACTGTAACATTAAGATGTTCATGTTTTTTTTAATTTTATTTTTGAGTAAATTTTTTCCACGTTATTTTCATAAGTGTCTCTCTACCTCCAGCCATCATTCGCATTCAATGGTGCATAGGGCACTATATCGTTTATTAATAGTGTTATTTTGATTCAATGTACAAATAAATGTTATAAGCTCAGCGCTCCGTGTAGCGATCGAGGATAATAAAAAAAAAATTGATTGAAAAATCACTTATATTTATTTTAACCCTTCTGGTATTGGAACCCGAGACCTTTCGTATGGTAGACAGACGCGTATTTGAGTTTAGTTTAGTTTTTGAAAAAAGTTTATATGAAAATGTAGTGAAACCACAATATTAAATGAATTCATAAATTGGACTTGTTATGTTTTACACTTTTTTTTTTCAAACTATAAACGTATGTTTAGTTGAAGAATATCAGAAAGTGAGACAATTTTTTGACGATTCCTTGTTATCAAAAACATATTTTTTGCAAGGAAGGATGCGTACTTACATAGGGCGCAATGAATTATCACTTAGCTATTTATTTTTAAAAAAAGTATTCTTTGAGCTTTATAAGCATATGTATAACCCTTAGTAAAAAGCCCATTTATTCCTGTTCACCCCACCTCAAAGTTTAAATTTAATAAAGGTAAAACAAATCGAGGTTATCGGTTAAACTTGGGCGTTTTCGGATAGATATTTAATTCTGGGACCATATTTTAATATATGGGGGTCAAATTGACCTCCGAAGACCCAGATTGACCCCACTTTGTGAATTGTTATCTTCCGTTTTGACCCTTCCGGGGTTAACAGCATAGGGCGAAGGAGGGTTGACCAATCAAGGAACAGGTATGTTTTTAGTCACGACTGCTAACAAAACTAATGCCAAAAATAAGAAATAAAAAAAGGCATTGCGGAAAACCGGCATTTGAAGGATGGTTTTATATGATTGGTAGAATGAATCGGACTATAAATGACTGATTTATAATAATTAAGAAAAAATTGTGACCAGAAATCTAGAATGATAATTATATAAGTGATACTTTTGAAAAATATTTCAGAAAGAAATTCCAAAAAATACGATTACAATTATACACACACAGAAAATGAAAGAATTTCTACATAATTATTGTCGTGGAAAATTTCAAAGGAATAAGCTTATTCAATTGTATAAGGTGATCACTTAAGCCAGCCAAATGCCAAGTCATGAGCGTTGGAATGCTCAGAATTTCATCTTCTTTCATAAAAAAGAGAATAATGATACATGTTTCATATCAAGTTAAGACACGTTTAAACAAAGGAAAAAATCCCTAAACGCAAAGAACTCGTTTGCGTTTGTTCAGGCACTTTTTTTGTACTGAGCAATGGCAAATCATTGAAAATATTATTTTGATTGGCCAAAGATAGGATACATTAGATGTAGATGTACAACATTTTGAGTGTGTCCAAATACTTAGATTATAATCCAGGATTCGGACCGCACAAACTAATAAGAGTTTCTGCTCAATAAAAAGCTTCTTTTCATCTCACCAATTCAAGAATAATGTTGAAAAAAATTGGTACATATATATAAAACTTCCAAGAATTTAATTAGTGTGGTTGTCAATAATGGGTAGAATTGGTGAATGTTACACGTGTGTAAAGTGATAACTTAAACCAGCCTATGACGGTCGTCAGCTCCGTAAATGCCCAGACTTCCGTATTCTTCTTCATCTTTGATGAGATGTCAATAAATAATATGTGAATTCGTTAAATCTATTATTTTCGAAGTCGACTTTTGATACCATACAAGTACAAATACATAACAGCATCACAGGAATACGTTTGCAGATAATTTATCACTTCTAGCCACGCTTGATTTCGTGGAGAATCAGAAATATGTCAAAGGTTAAACCGAATCAGCAGGACTTGCGACAATTTATATCACAACTCATTAATTATTTAAATAATATTCAAATGCAAACAGTGCCTCGGTCCCTAGGCCGGGCGTAACAAAGAGAACGGAGCGAAGGGGCAATCGGTCAATTTATTTCTTGTCCTCTGGTTCTGACCGCCGTTATCATGATTGAATTAAGCAAGTCCCTCCAACCCTCCTCCCTTGACCAGCGAAGGAGGCAGGGGATGGTAGGAGAGTGATTTATAGCTCGTCCCGGCCAGGTACGCCCCGTAGCCAAGGGCCCAAGCCCGGAGTAATATATTTCTAATATATTCAATTAATTACTTCCCACCTTAATAAAATGTAATGTATTATATCAGTGCGCGTGTTGAATATTAATCGCGGATTACTTGGATAAGGATCAGAGCGTTGTTTGTTCATATTTTGTGTACCTTGGTAATGAAATGTTTTTCAGAGACCAATTTCGTGAGTTATATAGTTCGGAGTACGACGTGGTTTCACTAATGGGATTAACAATAATTGGTGAACTCTAAATTATCTATGATAAAATAACATAAGCATGTTTTCAATTTTCCATGTATTTCAATATTCAAGTCTCCATATACATCCTTTTAATTGCAAATACATATTTTATTAATTTCATTAACTAATTAGGCAGTCAATTTGTGGTAAAATCTATCCATTTTTAATTTAAGTTTTACTTAGTAAATACCACGAAATACTAAATTAATATTTTATAAGAATACTAATTTATCGCTTTGCTTATCTCAACACGGTGATTTTTAGTAGCTTTTATGAGATGTCAATAAGTGTTAAAATAACTTAAGTGGAGAATATTCAGATTTGTCGACAAGTATTCGGACAGTCAAAAAGTTTTTTATTATTATTTTTAATTTTTGAATTTTTACCAGTTACATTAGTTTTATCAAAAATTTTCTGCGACAGTAATTTATTTTTTAATTTTTTATTATTATTATTTTTTTTTTAAATAATTTAATTCATTTTTTAGACATTTCTACTTAAACTTAAAATGAATTATGCTTTTTTCTTCTCCAATAAAGAGACTAAGCTCTTGTGCTTGGAGAGAGACTTACACTTATTATTTATTGTTTATGTTTGTGGGTGATATTTTTTTATTGTGTTTTATTTTTCTTCGATTAACATGTTTATAACTCATTCAATCATTTTTTTTTTACAATTTAACGTCTTCAATTTTTTTTAATTTGTAGGAATGTTATTGAAGAATGTATTTGGTTCCTAAATATTCAAAGTTCCGTTGGAATTGTTTGGTATTGCATATTGGTTTTGTAAAATTATTTTAAGTTGTCTTGAGTTCAATTCCTAAAGAGGTTTCAAATAAAAGTAAATATAAGTGATTTTTTTCATTCCAATATTTATTCAATATTTCCCTGGAGTGTTACCTGAAGTGGAGGGCTGATAACTTTTTTTTCATACGTTAACGATCAAGATAACTCTTTTTTTATATGATGCAGTGCCCTATGCACCATCGGGTGCCGATGAGGGTTTGAAGAAGATGAATGTTAAATTGGTATTTAAACGGCATTTTTTGGTAGCTGTTTATATATTCGACTAAATCCTCCCTTAACTATATCACTATATTCTCCCCTGTATCGGCAAAGCTCGGGGTAAGAGCAATCGATCTTACGCCACCGTGTACTTTTGTATTTCCGAAGGGTCCACAGTCCGCAGCGTGTATGGACGAGTACAGAGCACGTGTTTTATGGCACACACGGGACGAATTGTCCTGCCGTGCTATCGCTAAATAGATCAATCGCCAATTCACAATCCGGCATCAATTGGTCCATTTGGCAGGAATCTGCGGTTCCCGTGGCGGGCTGGGGAGATGGAGCTCGGCGCAAACGGCCCTGTTGAGGTGCATTATGGTCATCTAATAGCGTGTGGAGATATTTCGATGATTCGATAGCCAAGAAATTGTTTTCATGTACTTTTATAAGTACCTAATAAATAAAAATAAAGATTATATAATATAATCGTTAATAATCACCCTATCTCAATTTTTTAAATATTTATTATTATTATTTCTTAAGTTAGCTTATATTACAAAATAAAAACTATTTTATACAATTAATTTACTACATCTACATATACATTTACATATCCTTACGGTACACAAAACATTTATTTTTAAATTCTTTCAGACTCTTTTCATTCATCATACATTCAGGCATCTCATCATACATTTTTAAACTCGTATACATTAAACAATTTTGCGACTCTGTTTTTTTCATAAATGGTAGTCTTATTTTATCCTTTTTCTAGTTAAATACTTATGACAATTTTTGTTTAAAACTATTTTATCCTTATAATATTTTGGTAATTTATCGTTAAAAAAATATGTATAAATATCAGCATATTAAATAAATAATAACACATATCGCTCATTTGTTACCTACAATGAAAAATTAAACTTAAGAAAAAGTAGTTAAATATGTCGAAATGTGCGAAAAGACTATTTACATCGGGAAAACATCGACAGAATTGATTTTGTGGTGAAATGCTGCGATATCGTGCGAGTGTCATTAAATTAGAAAATAGAATTGATTAAAATGAAGCCATTTCTGTTGCTACAACGTCTGAATGGCATCTCCTGTAATATTTCTAAAATTGTAATTACGCCATTGTTGCACCAAATGAGCGATATGTACTAGATTGGATATGTTAATAAATTATTTTATTATTTATTTAATCATGATGTCTAAACATATACCGTATCAATCCAATGTCGTACGATACGCACTATTAAATACTGATAAAGCTAAAAAATGCAATATAGTAAAATAACAATTACATTTATAGTTTTTTTTCATATAAATTTTGATTGACCCTTGATCAGACTGGTCGGTTAAATTGAAAATTCATTTACCGCGTCACAGTGTTTTATGATAACCAGTGTTTTTTAGTTCGAGTAACAGGATTTTTTTTTTCACAAAAACGCTATTTTTTTGAAAACATGTACGTGTGTAATTGTTAGTATAAATGAACAATATGTCATGTATGTGTAACACCGAGATGAGACAGACATTGTGTAGACTCAATTTCATGAGGAAGAACGGTTTTAGTCAAGTACCAGAATACACGCTCTTTTTATATATACTCTTGATTCATTCAATTCTTTGTGCATTCAAACTCTATGACATCAAATTAACAAAAAATTACTTCTTTTTTGTGTGAAAAATATTAGTAAAATATAGATGTTTTATTCACTCCCTTATAAACTAACAGAAACAAAATTTTTTGTACGTATAAACATGTTCCAAATCATTAATGGTGAACCATTTTTTAAGTTAAGTATGACATTCGATATATGTACATGGATTTTCATACGGACAATACTAATACGAATACGGAAGTAACACCCCTTACACGCTGTCCGGTATTTTAGCTAGTACCTACATGCGTAATGTCTGGGCATTTAAATGTTAATTGGAAATCAGCTTCAATAGTGAACTAGCTTTATTGCACATGTACGAAAAATTATTTTTATCTCGGCTAATTTATCTATCCTGAACTAGGGAATAAAATTCCAAATCCCCGCGGACGGAGGGGGATGATCAGATACACAAACCATTTCACTGGAGAAACGCACCCATTTATATTTATCTCCTTATTCGTCGCAAACAAAACAAAATATCGAGGAATCAATCAAGGAAGTAGAAACTAGTTTATTTGGAAGTAGGTAGAGGTTCAAGGCTAAGTTAAAGTATGTCATTTTTATTTATGGAATTGGTATTTACTTTGTAGGACTCCGCAATGCATTAAGTATTATAAGCCAAAATACTATATACACAATTCTTGTGAATTTATTTTTGTGGCAGTTCGCTTTGTTTAAAAAAAAAACAGGTTGCATGTTTTGAGTTTGTATTATTTATTGATTCGACATTAACTTTGTGGAATGACATGTTGATTTTTTTTTTCAAATTAAACACTTAAACAATTGATTAACACTTAGTTCGGATCGAGTGGTGAGGGTGGCAGCGGACAGCAGCATAGGCGGAATCAGACCCCCAGGAAGACCACCTAAACGATGGAAGGATAGCTGGTCTTCCACCTCCCAGGAGCGACCCGAGAATGACAGGACCTAGTCCTAAAAGAAGAAGAAAAAGAAGAAGAAACAATTAAATATACTACTTGATGAGTTTAATTTATGTATACGACTAGTTTCGAAAACTTACAGATATTTATTTTATTTTATTTATTCGGGAATTGTACAGCTTACAAATAATAAAAATGATAAAATTAAAAAAAGTTACATTTACAATAATAAACATTACATTACATTAACAAAAAATAGTGATGTAAAAAAATTACAACTAAACAATTCCACGCTTGTGTTATAAAACTGTTAAAAAACATTCAGAGATTAAAAAAAGGGTATGACATAAAATAATAGATTTAGCAGGAAGGAGAAGGATGTTTTCATCTTCTGGTAAAAATTAAAACAGTTTAATTTTACTAGACGATGAAAACATCTGTAAGTTTTCGAAACTAGTCGTATGTATAAATAAAACTCATCAAGTGATATATTCTTAGTTTATGTTTTTAAATGTTAGCTTCTTAAAACAAATTTTGTACTTAAATACGTTTAAAAACTGTTTTTTTGGAGCAGTTTGATTATATCCACGCAAGGTTATATGGCTTATAAACAACAAAAAAACAGCAAAATCGTGAATACTACTAAATTTTATTACCGTAAATCGTTTTTTAGATAAAAAAAAACAATAAAATACGTTTTTTAGGTTATACGCATACGCACTTTTTGTCTTTTTGATTGATTTCACATCTGACGTATGGAGCCTATGTAAGGTCATGATAAGCTGTGTTACATAAGCCGTAATTAGATTTAAGAATCACTTGCCCATTAAATGCCCAGACCTCCATATTATTCTTCATCTTTGATGAGATGTCAAAAAATAATATAATGTATAAGTATACATATATATTGCTTGCCTAACATATCATAGGTATGCCAGGGCCATAGGGGATGAATAAAACGATGAAAAAAGTACATTTGACACCGCAAACAATAAACTCACGCGAATAAAAGTAAACTCAATACTCGAGCGTTCAATTTACAGTTTCCAGTGGAAGTGGAACTCGCTGCAAGTGGAATCTGCGGTGTAACTGTGGAACTGTACCCAGTACCCACCCCTGGGGTGCAGTTTGAACGGCTCCACACACGCAGGGAAGGGAATTGCGGTCACTGTAATAAAGCTACATCCCTGTCGCCATCTCGCAAGGTAAACTAAATCTTTACAGTGCACTTCCACATTCCGCAACACGAGATTCGATTCCGTTCAGAAGATGGTATCAAATAAAGTCGACCTTTGGGACGGGAGCGAACATCTCAAAAATACTGTAAAGCTAACATATACATAATACAAGGACAGCGCCGGTGAAAATGTCTAAGATTAAAACAACAACAAAAAACTATAAACGTTATAATAATGTAACGAGCTGACGTTTTTTGTACAACGATTTTAAACAAACTGCAATATTACGAAATACAAAAATGTTAGGGATTTATTCTATTTTAAAAATGAAATTTCCTTCTTATATGGTATTAAATTTCTTAAACACTTCGCATATCGCTCACTCCTTTCAAGAACGTCATAAATCAAAAATCGTCAATTTTCAGTTGTGCATGTTTTCGGAATGCCCAGAAAATGTACTATATCCCAGCAAAAGAGGCATATTTTTAACTTAATATTTACCCTCTACAGGGCACAAAGTGTTGTTTTTGCATTTTAAAGAAAAGGATTGTTTAATAATTTTTTTAAATATACATGATATTTTTCAAATGGAGAAAAAACCTTCAGGTTTTACTTAAAAAGATGTGTTGCAAAGTAAAAAGTTCAATAAGTGGCTTGATATTTATTTTTAATACATTGTATTATATTCTTAAACTTTAAAAACGTTCTCCTGAAAAATCAAGTTTTTTGATTTATGACGTTCTTGAAAGGAGTAAGCGATATGTCAATATATTGCATATTACAGGTGTCCAAAAAAATACATATATATATACCAGCTCATTCTGAATTAATCTCACCTATGTTCGATTGTAATAAGGCATGCACTTCAAAAATTCTCTACTGAGGGTATCACTATCGCTAAAATTTCATACGTTTCAAAATCCCAACTAGCATATAAATGGAATCCAACAAAAGAGCATATATAAATCTGTAAAAAAATGCAGTAAGTACGGATGTTCAATAACGCGTAGAATGACGAACGTAAATACGTATATAAAATGATCTCTTGAGCTAGTCAAATGCCAGGTCGTAAGCCCTGGGATGCCCAGACTTTTCTCAGTATATTCTCCTTCATTAATGTTATAAAAATATTACTCCTAAGTGGACAATGCCCAGATTCGTGAACAAAGATTTGGACGCGCTCAATACATTGTATCTTATATAGCTCACTCCTTTCAAGAACGTCATAAATAAAAAATCGTCAATTTTCAGTGGTGCATGTTTTCGGAATGCCCAGAAAATGTACAATATCTCAGCAAAAGAGTCGTATTTTTAACTTATTATGAACCCGCTACAGGGCAGAGAGTTTTGCTTTTACATTTTGAAGAAAAGGTATTGCTTAATTATTTTTTGAATATCCTAAATATTTTTCAAATGGAGAAAAAACCTTCAAGTTTTACCTAAAAAGATCTGTTGCACAGTAAAAAGTTCAAAAAGTGGCTTGATATTTATTTTTAATGCACCGTTTTATATTTTTAACTTTAAAAACGTTCTCCTGAAAAATCAAGTTTTTTTTATTTATGACGTTCTTGAAAGGAGTGAGCGATATCAGTTAAGTACCTACGTGTTATCATCTGACTTGCAAAAATGCAATCACGCTTGCTTCTTGCGTGACGTCATTTCTATACCAATTCACTTGCAGGATGTAAAGGAATAGGGGTAATTCGGCAGATTTGTAGTACAATGAGAGAACAGAAGCACAAAAACAGAGCAAGTTATTGCATTTAAAGTATCTGCTTAATTTGCGAAATACGATCAGATTTACCTGATTTCATGCATGAATTGCATATTTACATAGGATTAACTCAATGAATTTCTGCAGAGACATCAAAGAATGTGTGTTGTAAGTTTCAAAACGGTACAAATACATTCTAAATACATAGTTCTTGCAAAAAAGTAATTTTTTTGTGGGTAGATACTTAATTTCGAAAAGTACCTAAACAACTTTTAAAAATATTATTTTTTGACATCTCATCAAAGATGAAGAAGAATATGGAAGCCTGGGCATTTACGGGGCTGACGACCGTCATAGGCTGCATAAAAAAAATTATATGAAAATAACTCCTGTTATTGGAGATAATCCAGATTTTGTGAACAAGTATTTGGACACACTCAAAATGTTGTAAACTTTAAAAAAATTGAAAGTAGGCACTTAATTATGAAATAATATCAAATGAGTCAAAATCTCATTTCTACCACAAAGTATCGTTTTTTTTAAATTATATTTATTGAGTATATATTTATAATTTTTCTTATTTTTGTCGATAAAATAATATTTCTGATTGGATGACGACCTATTTTATATAATTGGGCACTCCCTCGACTGCGAAACTGGCGTCGCGGGTTCCCTTCCCACCATTTTTTAAAATTTAATATAGTAACCATTTTTTTCTACAATACTATACATTTATCATTGATACAATCTAATACTTTTAGTTGCGCTAAGCCTCTATAAAAAAAGAAACCGAGCTTTTGTGCTTGGAGAGGGACCTTTTTGTTGTTGGTGACATGTTGTACATTAAAAAAATGAAAAATGAAAAAAAAAACGTCTGGGTGTGTGTGTTGAATTTTTCTTATATTCCTTCTCTTTTATTATTATTTATCTGCAGACAAGCCTTATGAAATGAGGCTTTGAGGGTTATTTCTTTGATAATTACGAACAAAAATGAATTTTTAAAATCACATTAATCACAAATTGATATCAGAAAGCAAGTTTAAAAAGGTGTACGGGAATATGAACAGCCATACTTATAACTTTAAATACCTTATTCCTTTAATCCTATATCATATTTTGCATCGTGAAACTGCGTACTACCTACTTTCAATTCTTATGACTACTCGGCTGTCCAAACTTAAAACACAGTAAGGGACATTTTTTTGAAGTACGTTTATTTTGCATTTTTGGACTAAGTAGATTCTACTTAGTCCAAAAATGCAAAAAAAAGTACCACAAAAAAATGTCCCTTGCTGTGTTTTGAGTTTGGACAGCCGTACTCCGTAGAAGTTTTATTCTCAAACTTAAATTCATCCATTCCCCATTCCACGTTCATAAAACAAAATCAAATTCAAATACTGTCCAATGATTCCGTAGAATTTTTTACTCCCACTTTAACCAGATTACCAGTCTCTCTAATAAAACTGGAGGGGATAAAAATGTACGAGTATGACTGTAAAAGTACACAAAGGGAAAGAAATTGCATTTCATGGCGAGATATCTAATAACTTTCTGAGCTGAAAATCCATCAAATCGGATCTTTAAAGAGTGATCTCCCATCATCGACACATTACTTGTTATGGCTCTGCACAAAGAACGCGGAACTTGGTCCATTTTCACCTTAGCCCCGGGGTAAAGGGGATGTTTGTACCATGTTCCACCTACATCACCCCTAGTTATTACTTTCCATCCAACAAAGGAAATGGAATAAAGAGAAAGTACTTATATGATTTCAATTTTTGCTTTTTACTTTTCGGATAGTAGAAAAGCAGAAGTATTGATAATATTCTGTAAGAGATGAGAACATTGCTGTCATCAGTATGTATTCTGTTAATCTTTATGGTGTTGCGACAAAATGATACAATAAAATTAACCTTACCTTGTACGCGTATTAAATCAACTGTTTTTTTAAGAACAATATTAATTATTGTTTTCAAATATATGTATCATGTATGGAAGTGAAGCATGGAGTTGGCAAAAGAAGGATAAAAGCATTCTGATTACAGCAGATATGCGACCTCTCTGTAGTGACATTTAATGGTGAAACTGCAGTTGTATAATAATGTAGTATTTCTAAAAACTTTTATTAATAAAGGGTGTTTTTTAAGAGGTATACAAATTCAAATTTCCCGCGAAAAATTGATGGTGGTACATGCCGTGTGGCATGTTGGGCCATCTTGTTGAAATCACAGCTCTGTCACATTATTGATATTCAACTGAGGTACGAAGAAGTCAGTAAACGTGGTTCTGTAGCGCTCTCCATTGACCGTAACATTCTGGCCGGCTTTTTCTTTAAAAAAAATGGATGTAAGGGCGTCTCGACAAAAACTTCTGGGTTTATCTCCACTCCGAATTCGGCGATTCTGCTCATTGATATAGTCATTTAACCAAAAACGCGCCTCATCGGTGAAAAAAATTTCAGGTTGAAAAAGAGGATCAAGCTGAATATTGATTTCGGCCCATTCGCTTAACCTACGACGCCCATAATAGACATTCTATGTATTCATGGTGAAATGGCAAAACGTTTTGACTGAAAATCAACTGTCAACTGTCAAATTGGCAGTCTGTAGAAACAGTGTTGCCAGTTTAAAAACCAAAGTCAACATCAAACGTCAACAGCTAGTCATCTTAGCTTTAGGAACAGTTGATATCGCTATAGGAGGAAAGTCGCGTGTGATATACGTAGTCTCGCGTTCTGCAGGATCCTCGAGATTGGATGTGCAGATTGCTGACGCAGGCAGATTGTCTTGCGGTCCCAGAGATGTCGCTACTAAAGTCCTAAAGGTCGATCATCTTTCTAATACGTTTGTCCTGCGGCGGATCCATTGGATTTTACGATCCTACCGGTGTGAGCTTTTTAATACTCAAGCTCTGACTTATACATACAATGTACACTCACTGACTAAAATATCCACTATGTTAAAAATAAAAAAATAAAAAAAAAACATTGAAAGCTGTCCCACCACATTCCCAGATCTGATAAAGCATCTAGGTTTCCTGGCAGACTTTCTCTTGCAAAGCTTTTTTTTAAATAATTTTTTTGAAAAACTAAGTTTAATGAAATTTATAGAAAATGTGAAACAAAATTGTAAACCTATTTACTGTCAATTTACATTTTAAAGCTTTCAATATCCCTGTCCCTGCAGACCTAAATAAATACAAGTTTTCAAAGCCACCACTAAATTTTCCAGAAGTAAGGCCTCTAAAAGAAGTTACATAGGCAAGACTTGAATTCAACCATGTACGTACATATAATATTAACAGAAAGTTTTAATTTTTTTACATATGATCGGATTTTTGTCCGTTATATCCGAAGTTCGTTAAATAGAAGTCTGTTATATCGAGGTTTTACTGTATTCAAAAAAAATGTCACACAGAAGTAACGTGTTTAAAATACTCTAATATTTTTTGTTTTTGTTTTTGTATATCTTTTATTTTTTAACGAGTTTAATTCGTTTTACTTTCACAGGTTCAAATAGTCAGTGATATAGGATAGGTACTTGAGTAAAGCTCTCTATTATTTAAAACATAGTTTTTCTTTCTTCATCTTTGTAATAAATTGTATCATACATACGCTAGCGGATAGTTTTTCGCTTCAGACGTCAGTCTTAATCATTGTAAAATAATGTTGAATATGCTAATTTCTACATTGACACATTCAGTATCTTTTTTTTTTACCTTTTAAGTAATTATTGTATAGTGTATATAATTTTATGCCTTCAATGGTACACAATATGGGTATATACCCTAAATTTTAGTACCTACCTATGGGTCTTTTTATCTTACGTGTGTATATTTTACGATTTACCGTTTTTCCCGCCTCCTGCTGCAAAAAACAGTATTTTTTATTAGCCGTGTAGGTACCTCCACTGTTGTGATTATGAAATCTTCCACAACCTTCACTTTTGTGACTCCAAAATTTATACAAACTTTTCTACATATATTATTTCATCAGTAGGGTGATTTTTATTCATACAATTTTTAAATTGAGACATAGTAAGACGATGAACAAAACTTATAATATTTCATATAATCAAACAACTATATATTTTTTACACTTTTATTTTATCGGTCTAGTGACCGGATTTCGTCGGTATCGACATCATCAGGCCAGTATAGTATTTCATTAATCAAAAGCCTCAGCATTTAAAAATTGAAAAAGCTTGATGTTTAATTTAACCATTTATTCAATATAGTAATCCTACAACTATATAGTTTTCCCTTTTATTTTATTTGACCAGTTACCGGGTTTCGTCATTGCCGACATCATCAGACTGGTGGTAGGCTTGATAAAATTCTGTGTCATATATTGCCTCGGGAGCTTATTACCATCGCCTCAATTCAAATTATTCTTATTTCAAAGGCAGAGGTTGAAGATATGATAATGTATGAAGTATGATAATGATAAAGTGTGTGTTTGTATAGATCTTCATATAATAAGTAAAACGATTTTTATTAGTATTTTTATTATTTCATTTCTTCAGTTAGCTTTTATTTCATTTAATACAAACTACGTATTTTTTAACACTTCATTTACACCACATATTTTAAAAATGGCAGTCTTATTTTATCCTTATTTCTAGAACTATGTTCATGAATTTTTTTTGTTTAAAACTATTTTATCATTAAACTTTTAAGTAATATATCCTTTAAAAAAATATACATGGAGATAAGCATATTATATACAAGTCTCTTTTTTATTGGTAACCAGTTGGGTTCTTCTCTCATTTCTTCTACATTCTTACATCTATTTTCTTAAGTACAATTCTCATAGCTTTAAAAAAAAATAATCTCCAATTTATTTAAATTTCCATCATATTCCAAAAATAATACCGTTGAGCAGTAATCTATATGTGGAATAATTATTGTTTCATAAATGAGTTCTGCAGTATTTTAAATTAACCTTTTCCTTAATCTACTAAGAAAGTTTATTAGATTTATATTATCCACTGACACTTCGTGATGGAATTGCATTTTTAATTTATTATTAGATTAAAACCAATATTTTTAGCTTTTCCACTTTTTTATTTGACCAGCGACCGGGTTTCGTCGTTACCGACATCATCAGACTGGTTTGATCAGACCGACATCATCAGACTGGTTCACCAGTCTGATGATGTCGGTAACGACGAAATCCGGTCGCTGGTCAAATAAAAAAGTGGAAAAGCTAAAAATATTGGTTTTAATCTAATAATAAATTAAGAAAGTTTATTTTTTTAGATGTCATTTGCATTTAAGTTTAATTTTGAATCCAATACTACACCCAGTTACACGATAGTAATACTGTCTCGAGGCGAGAGATCTGCAAGAACCTTTACATCCCAAATGTCGGCTTGCAATTTGATACTAACATTCATTGCAAATATCGTTTAAAAAGTAAAGTAAGTAGTTAGTGACAACATTTTGAGTGTGTCCAAATACTTGTTAACACAAAATCTGGATTATCTCCAATTACAGAAGTTATTTTCATATTATTTTTTGACATCTCATCAAAGATGAAGAAGAATATGGAAGTCTGGCAAGAAGCTTTTTATTAATTTTTATTATTTTTTCATTTTTATTATTTAAGCTTATAATTTGACCAGACAATTTAAAATGTTGTAAATAAATTGTCTGGTCGAATTATAAGCTTAAATAATAAACATGAAAAAAGTATTTTCTGGCGTTTCTCATGTGTGTGATTATAATCCAGGATTCGGACCTCACATACTAATATAAGAGTTTCTGCTTAGTAAAAAGCTTCTTTACATCTCACCAATAGATGTCTCTAGTGAAGTTCTAGTGATTCAAGAACAGGGTTTCTAAATTGGTTCATATAAACAGAACTTCCAAGAATTTGAGTAGTGTGGTTGTCAATAATGGGTAGAATTGGTGAATGTTACACGTGTGTAAAGTGATCACTTAAACCAGCCTATGACGGTCGTCAGCCCCGTAAATGCCCAGACTTCCATATTCTTCTTCATCTTTGATGAGATGTCAAAAAATAAGTAGTTAGTGTACTAAACAGCAACCTGCATGAGGTCGACACACATAACGCGCAATTTATTCACTTCCAGCAAAAATCTGTAAGAAAATATATAAAAGAGAGTATCAACCTTTGTTTTAAGGGTCGTGATTCTTATCAAGAAATATGGTCTTTCTTAATAGCCATCCGTCCTGTACCTTTTATTCCTTTGTCTCCCTTGCGGCCTCTTGTCACAACATCTTCCCAAATAAACTGAGACAGATTGCTTCTTCCCTCGTCCACACGACTCACTACGTACTTACAACTCTCGATCCTCAACTTTAACTGCCGCGATATATTTTTATGTGACCCATCGCCATAAGATCTGATGGTGATCTATGTCGTTTGGTCTTGCGGCCAATTTAATTTTAATTATCAAAAGGCTGTGATTTGAAAAACGATAATGCCTTCAATATATAAACGGCCTACAGAGCCTATTTTATTTAAAATTAAAGTTTTACTTATTAAATACCACTATTTCTTAAAATCTACTGTGACACGTGTTTCGATGCATTCCGCATCATTTTCAAACGCCGTATGGTGTTCGTAACACCACACACATACGGTGTTTGAAAATGATGCAGAATGCATCGAAACATGTCGCTCACTCCTTTCAAGAACGTCATAAATCAAAAGACTTGATTTTTCAGGAGAACGTTTTTAAAGTTTAAAAATATAACACAATGTATTAAAAATAAATATCAAGCCACTTATTGAACTTTTTACTGTGTAACAGATCTTTTTAGGTAAAACCTGAAGGTTTTTTCTCCATTTGAAAAATATTCAGTTTATTTAAAAAAATAATTAATCAATACCTTTTTTTTAAAATGCAAAAACAACATTTTTTGCCCTGTAGCGGGTAAATATTAAGTTAAAAATATGTCTCTTCTGCTGGGATATAGTACATTTTCTGGGCATTCCGAAAACATGCACAACTGAAAATCGACGATTTTTTATTTATGACGTTCTTGAAAGGAGTGCGCTATGTTTCACAGTAGATTTTAAGATATTGTGGTATTCACTAAGTAAAATTTTAATTAAAAGTGGATAGGTTACCACAAAGTGACTGCCGAATCAATTAATGAACCTATTTTTAAAAATAATCATACTCATGGGTTTGTATTGTGCTCTTCAATCATTGACAGACTCCTATGTATGCGTAATATATCTGTTCTTATTTAAGTTGGTAAAGTACGTAAAAAATATATGTGTGTGTAATTTTTAATTAAAGTGGAAAAATTACTGAAAATACTCAATTTATTTTAAATTCGCAGGATATATAAAACATTTAATAATAGTAAGTAAGTAATTGGCTACCGTTCTGGAGGTCCCGGGTTCGATTCCCAGGGGGGGTCAACTAAATATAAGTGATTTTTTCACTGTAATATTTATTCAATATTACCCTGGACTGGTACCTGAAGCGGAGGGCTGATCACCTTTCCTTCATGTGTAAACGATCGAGATAACACTGCGTTTATATAAAGCAGTGCCCTATGCACCATTGGGGTGCGGATAGGGGTTAAAACAAAAAAGTAAGTAATAAATTCACAGAAACAGTTTTACATCGGAAACAGCAATATCTCTTCGTAAACAACGTATTAAGAAACTTAGTCACAAATTTATATTAAAATTTATTTATTCTCATGTTATACGTTACAAGTTAAAAATGGTAAAAAATACGATTCATAATTTTAGACTCAAAATACTCGTGTACCTTTAAAAAACAACAAAAAACGGTATTTTAAGTATATTTAGTTTATTATTAGATTAAAACCAATATTTTTAGCTTTTCCACTTTTTTATTTGACCAGCGACCGGGTTTCGTCGTTACCGACATCATCAGTCTGATGATGTCGGTAACGACGAAACCCGGTCGCTGGTCAAATAAAAAAGTGGAAAAGCTAAAAATATTGGTTTTAATCTAATAATAAATTAAAAATGCAATTCCATCACGAAGTGTCAGTGGATAATATAAGTATATTTAGTATTTTTCAAAACAAACGTTACTTCGCATCTTGGTTTTTTTCTGTTGCACTCTGTTTTATCATCGGAACACTTTTAAAATAAAAAATACAGGAATACATTTATTTACATACACACACAAACATAGTGACCAGTATTTATAGTATTGAATAAGGAAAATATATTAATTTTAGATGAAGAAATTCATTAAAAATATTCGGTACATGAAGAAAATTGTATTCCTATTAATTAAAATGTTTTTTCTTTGGCAGGGCATCTCATTATAGCGTCTCAACACGTTTGTGGGGGCTAATTAGATTGCAAGAGATGCGCTAGAATAATCTGAAGTTTATAGTATGCAAAGTAATCAGTGTTTGTTAAAGTATTGTAATATTACAGACCATTTTTGCACATATAGAAGTAAAAAAAAGTTTTTTTTTTACATTTTTTAATATGTCGGAAGTAAAACTTCTTAACATAACTTAATACATTTATATTAAATGAATAATTTTACTAACTCAGGATGGAAAAGTGGATTAAGACATTGAGAGAAGAGTGAATGCAGGGAATATAATAAATAGTGCATTAAACAGAGTGATTGCAAGGAAAAATATATCTATAGAATCCAAACGAGTGGTTCACAACGAAGTGCTGGTACCGAAACTTATGTATCGAAGCGAAACATGGAACTGCCAAAGTAAGGATGAAAGCAGAGTGAACGCTATTGAAATGCGCTCCCTCAGACAATTGAGTGTAAAATCATTGTATGACAAAATTAAAAACGGAGATATACTCGTAAGAAAGGAATGTAAGGCTGAACTAGGGATAAATGAAAAGATTAAGAAAAGTTCTATAAGGTGATATGGGGAACTAATGGATAACGAGAGAATGACTTAGAAAATATATGTGGCGAGTGTGATCGGGAGAGCAGAATGAGGAGGGCCGAAAATGACTTGACACGATCAGATCAATCGATAACTAAAAAATCTGGTGGTGTCAAAAGTCTGCGTAATCGGAGGGTATGTATGACTAGATATATGGATGTGAAGGAGGCGAGGAGTGTATGTTAGGACTGAAGAGTGTGGCGTTCCATCCTTTCTGTCGGCGTGATGGTAGTAGTAGTAGTAGTAGTAGTAGTAAGTATAACTCAAATTAAAAATTGATAATTTGTATGATTCAAATATTTTAATAGCCTACCTACTTACTTACTGGATTATCAATTTATTTTTGAAATGCCTACTATACATAACCAATAAAAATTGTTGTGGAAATCTGTACCTCTTTTGTGATATAACTTTTACTTGGTAAATACCACCATTGAGACGTTTTTTGTTGCATTCATTATCATTGTCAAACATCGTATGTGAAACTTTGCCTAAATTTGAGAGTTGTGTACTTGAGACGTTTAATATTTAATAAATCGTGGAATTCACCGAGTAAAAGTTACGGTAAAAATATATAAAACTCGTAATAGAGCCTGCAAATGCACATAGCTTGTTTTATAAACAAAAGCCTTGACTATCAACATTCATTTCTGAAACTATTTTGTAATATTTTTTTTGACATCTCATCAAAGATGAAGAAGAGCATGGAAATCTGGGCATTTACGGGGCTGACGACCATCATAAGCTGGTTTACGTGATCACTTTACACACGTGTAAACCAATTCTACCCATTATCGACAATCACACTATTCAAATTCTTGGAAGTTCTATATATATGAACCAATTTCGAAACATTATTATTGATTCACTAGAAATTCACGAGAGACATCTATTGGTGATATGAAAAGAAGCTTTTTACTAAACAGAAACTCTTTTATTAGTATGTGATGTCCGAATCCTGGATTATAATCACACAAATGAGAAACGCCAGAAAATATAATTTTCAAAGTTGTATATATTTTTTAATAGTTTTTTTTTATTTTCCATGGTTTGAAATATGTTGGAAAGCTGTTTGTCGTTGCACGATTTGGTTGAAAAAATCAGGACAATTCAATGTAAGAACAGGCAGCTAATTTGTTGGGAACATCATAATTGTGAGGATGGTTTATATTCTAGAAACTTGACTGAAAAGTTGATAAAAAATTCACCACGCAGATTAACGCTTCAAGAATTCGCCAACTTAATTCAGACGTCGCCCGCTTTGACAGAATTCCGCTATGAAATTATAAAATAAAAAAAGTTAAAAAACACATTGGAAAACATTCCGCGTACCTTCCAGCAAAATGTAGTAAAGTTTGTAGAGAAATTGAAAAAAGTACTAGGTTGGAGACAGATGTAGGTACATAGTTTTTCTCAGTTAAAGTTTTTAAGCGCACAAATAGACTAGATAAGGTCTCAGGGTTTGCAGATTAATGTATTTTGATTCCAAACCAGTATTATTGAAAAATAATAAAATAGTCAGGATACATTATGAATATCAAAGGTAATTGAATCCATTTATTTTTTACTAATTCAAAATGTAAATTAAAAATTTTAAATTCTTAACTTCTCGCAGTCAGATGTTTAGGTGGTAAAAAATAATTGAGTTTTTCGTGATATATTTGAAATATTTATAAAGGTTTGGTGTTTAATTTGTATTACTCTATTTTAATTTATGTTTTTAATACTAAAATCAAACACAGATTTTTAGAGTCTGCTAAATTGAATTTTATAATTAAAAACACATCAAAATTAAATTTGTAATAATTGTTTCGTAATAGATTTATATTATCCACTGACACTTCGTGATGGAATTGCATTTTTAATTTATTATTAGATTAAAACCAATATTTTTAGCTTTTCCACTTTTTTATTTGACCAGCGACCGGGTTTCGTCGTTACCGACATACCAGTCTGATGATGTCGGTAACGACGAAACCCGGTCGCTGGTCAAATAAAAAAGTGGAAAAGCTAAAAATATTGGTTTTAATCTAATAATAAATTATAATTGTTTCGCCTTGTTATGGCATTTTTGAACTACTGTCAAATACTCAGTGTTTGATTTTCATATTTAATATATACATTTGAGATTATAGAAATTATTTGCATATTTCAATATTTTATTTAGTACTGCGCAGTCGAATGATATTTTCTAAAAAAATAGAAACTATCAAATAAAAAACAATAACAAAAATTGACCAGAACACTTTTAAGTAAGTTTAAGTTCGGTTAATTTAAATGAAAAAATATTTTTATACATTTATTTGCATATATTAAGACCGTTTATTGATTATTCTCATGAAATCAAAATTTTAATCAGGCAAAGGGGTTTTAAAAATTAAAAACCTCCAGTTTTCATCCACTTTACTAATAAATCGCTAATTAAGGCGTTTGTTAAATTCGCGGTGAGCGCAAATTGAATTATTTAACCATCAATCGTGAAGAAGGTATTTAGCGAGGCCGTTCCCTTCTTTCCGCTGCTTTTCCTTTACAAGGGGATGGAACACGGAACAGGTTTATCCATTTCATCCCTTGCACTTGTGTTGAGTGTCTACTTAATACCTACCCATCTTCTACCTCCTACCTACCCATCTATCTACCAGTTCATTATCCATTTCTCTTGTAAAGGTATACGTATTATCGCTTAATCCTGTTTATAATATTACCACCTCATTTAAATTATTAGAGAATATATTTCCAGACATGTTGACGTATTAACAACGGAGTGTAGATAACATCAAGTTTACTTTTATTCGATGAAAACATTTTATTTTATTTAAAAAATTACATTTGTCAGTCACCCAGTGAAAGGATGTTTCTAACAGTGTAAAGTATTTTTTTCATTTAAAAACAAAATAATAATAGAAAATAATTATAACAATTAATACAAACTTTCAAAGTTAAAATGCTTTTAGCTTTATCATTTTAGAAATTATGACCGCAATTCTAGAATTAGGTTCAGCTAGGGCGGATACTGGGTGCGGAGTTGGATTTGTAGAACTCGGCACATATTTTTATGTCGGTAACATTAACATGTTTTTAAAACGGATCTTTTAACAAATTTTGAAATTTTAGACCGAAAGTTTTGTTAAAGTTGTCTTTGCTGTGTTATATTTTCATTGGAATAGACCACAGAATTAATCGTTTTTTTTTGTACTCATAAATTATATAATTGTATGCCATTTCAACAAGTTATAATTTTTCATCTTCCAAACGTTTCTCGTGAATTCTGTATACCAAAATGTAAGCTTGTGTATAAACGAGTAACATTTATGGTAACGATAAGAGCAAAAAGGGTTAAGAAATTAATTCAAAATCAGATATACTTTTTTTAAATATTGAAAAAAAAAGTTTACGCATGTAATTAATTTTTTTATTTAAATTGAAAACAAACATATTGTTAAATATGTTTGTTTTGTTAAATATGTTTGTCACATATAAAAATCTGGACGTTTTTCATATGTGATATCAAAATTGAAAAGGTAATAATATAGTTGACTATAGTCGAAAAAAATAATTAAAATTTCCAGTCATCAGATACTACGAATGATATCAAAATATTGGCCAATTGACTGATACTTGATATGAGAAATCATGCCTTTTTTTCTTGAGTCGAGATTTTGTCTCAAATCGAGATGTGCCTTAAATTGTTATTACTTAAAATTCAATATAAAATGAACCCATAATGTTCACCTTTACAATATAAATTAAAACTACTTCTTATTTAATTTTTCTTGGCCGTTTCCATCTCAACTTCCATGACCAGCTACAGGGAATAAAAATGAGAAGTACCAGGGGTTCAGGGGACGGCGGGAGGTGGATTAATTAGCTCTATAATTAAACTTTGAACTTGGCAGAAGACTCCAGCGCAAGGAATTCACTATGAAGTTTGTTATTAACGATATAACTTGATTCCTAATGGCCCTCTGTGCTTTGTTTTTGAAGGTACAGGAGCCCAAATGTACTGGCATTTTAATTTCGGAATATTGCTTTCATTATTTCTGACGGTCGCGCCCAAATTCAGCTCAAAATAATATTAATAATGTAAGTTAATGAAACGCAAAAGAAATATCATAATACTTTTTTTGGTACAGTTGAAGTGCCTATCTCTATTATAAAGGATCGATAAAATGCGATTAACAGTTTTATATTAATAATCAACGCTTCCGCAAAATTGTTTGTTTATACGTTCCTGGTATTTTACAAAATAAAATCAGCAAATAAGACACAAAACAGTTGTCACAAATTAAATTATAAAAAAGCAGTTAAAATGATTAAAATTTTTAAAACAAAAAAGGATTTAATAACGTAAATTGTTATTTATTCCTGCAAGTTATTTTTTTAAATTAATCTCGTATCAAATTGTTGAAAAACATAAAATGCTTTCTTTTAATTTTAAAAGTATGTAGGTTCCTAAAATTTATTTATTTATTTTGTTCCAAGCCTCGAGACGAAATGTGCAAACCTTTAAGTTTCAGAGGAAATCTACATTATATAAAAATATACGAGTATATATTGAATGAAATGAATTTTCATTGAAAATATCGTCGGAGTTTGTCTAAATAAGAATTATTTGATGATTCAAATTGAGTAAATCTTAAAAGTTCTTACATATATTTCTTAATACATTAAATTTTCTTTTATCTCAAAATTAATTTTTTTGAATTAATGTTCACAGAAAATTATAAAAAAAGGAATGGAAATATATGATTTCTCAATTGTTTTTTGATCCTTTTACGACTTTTTTTCAATCGCTATGAAAATTGTTCCCAAGCAATATGATCTAATATTTATTTTGCACAAAGAGAATCAAGGCTCATAAATGCTATATTCGGATGATTACATTTCGCAAAAGCCCTGTTCATTTGGAATATTATATAGCAAGTCGAGAAATTTCAATGAACACAGATTTCGTGCTCAATTTTCTCTTAACCGAGTTTACATGTGGAAATAACTCTCATCCTAATTAAATCACACATGCAGAATCTGACATCACCGGTTAATTGAGTTAGGATAATCCTCATACGCCATGTCCCGCCCACTTCTTCCTTTCGAGGAGATGTTATATTCGGTTACTGTAACCTCGGGGTGACATTCGTTCTCCATCATCATAAACCGGGATCTCAGACCCTGGAGATGGAACTGTCGGAGGCGGAGTCAGGGTGTACCATAAAGTACGGGCCAAGAGAATTCGAGGAGTCATTCCAGTTCCATAAACCAAGGAGAACTGAATCGACAAATCCAAATACATTCAAATACACTAACCGAGAGACTTACGTTTGTACGTATTTTGTATTAGATCGCGTGAAATATTCTGCTGGCTTTGTAAAAGGAGTACAGAATTGGGTGTGAAAGGTATATTAGAGGGTTTTATTCCGTCGTATCAGCGTATGTATAATAACAACGTATTTGGGTGGAAGTAAATCATAGAACACAAACGTCAGACTAAACGTAAGTAACGTAAGCTTTTTGTATTAATCTCATTTAGCCTTTTAAGAATTGACTTATGAGTGAAATTGCAAACACTGCGATCGAATCCAATCCTTCGCGTGAAATAATAATAAATAATGGGACTTTGTTCCGAGATTTTGAACAAAAACTGTTTGATTTAAATAAAAATACATGCATTATTTTATGAAGTAGTTTGATTTTTCATAAAATTAGATTCTTAGCAGTATTTATGTAAGTGCCAATTGATGAATAAAAACGTAAGTAAAAATATATATACAAAACGCCACATTGTTTCAGAATTATCAGCTGTTCAATAAGTAAGAAAATATCGGATGAAGTAATTTACAATAAAAAATATTTAAATTTTCATTTAAATAATGATCTATAGCTAGTTAAAAGTATTTCAAATACTTGAACGTGGTCAAGTGAGGAGTCGTTTTCATCGGCGGGTATATATAATAAGGAGACGTATGAATGTGGAAGAGGCAGAGATTGTTCGTTAAGACAGATTGATGCGGCGTTCTATTCTCTTTGCCTACCTCTGCGGCGAAGCGGCATAGAGGTTAGCTGGATAAAATATGGTTAATTTTATACAGTAGTTTATTTTCCACTAAAATGTATTTCTATGTAGTATTAAGTATGTATCAATTTATGGATCGTTTTGTTTAATTTATGTGATCCGATTTCATTTTTATTATACTAGTACAATAATTTACTCGAATATTTTAATTAACTTTTTTTAGATATGTATTATTTCAACGCGTTTGCGTTGGGACGAACGAATGCGCCACTGTCCGCACTTCCGTCTTTAATATTCGTCAAGTGAAAGATTGAAAAACAAACATTTCTGGAGAGAAAAAAAAAAGTAATGATTCGTGGCTTGAATAACCACTAACGACTGCGGCTCACAAAGAAGAAGAAAAAAATACAAACGAAATCACACCCCCCGAGCGAAGAAAAGGGGTTCAAGAAAAACATAAAGGGTGAATCACAGTAGCGGTTCTTGGAACTGAGAGGTAATGGAAACGTATTCATAGACATTCGTAAATTTGGTGTTTAGAGGCTCCTAAGTAAAAGGATACAATGATTCGTTTCGAAATAATCTGTGATTGTGTTACTAGTTTGCGCATTTTTATCGCTGAGGGCTGGACTGGCCCCTGTATCAATAGGCAATTATTTTGAATTCGGGGGTAGGAAGCTGCCCGGAAAAAGGAGAACAAAAGGGAGTTTCCATTAATTTCTTCTAATTAAATTCTTCGTCCGTAATTACGTTATACATCTAGACTGTAGACAGTGCCGCGGTTCGGTCGGCTGTGAATAATACGTATACTTCTTCAGTCAGATAAAATTTGCATCTTAGTAGGCAATCTTAGAAGGCCGGCCACTTCAAAAGGAATCGACAAGCTTTGAAAGTTTTTAAAAATTAAAACAAAGCTTACAACAACCATTCAACTAGATTTTTAATAAAAATACAAGATAAACAATCAATATTTTTTATTAATTTTTTATATTAATTTTTATTTATTTAATATGGTTGCAAACGTTTTTTTTTTATAATTTCAATTAATTTTCGAGGCGTTTCTATATTCACAATCTTAAAATTAATAACGCAGTTCTCTCCAATAAAGAGACTTAGCTCTTGTGCTTGGAGAGGGACTTCCACTTATAATATATTGTTTATATTTGTTGGTAATATAATTAATTTTTATTTCAATTATTTTTTGTGTTTTTTTTTCTTAGATTAACATGTACATATATAATAAATATCAATATTGATGGAGATGTCTATTTGAGATAGGAATAGCGAAGTCTGGATATTCACAAACCTTACAATTTGTCATTTGCTTGTTTAATTAATTTATTTTTCGAGTACCTACACTATGTAACATTCACATTACATCCATAATTGATAACTAAATTTCATTAATTGATTCGGCAGTCACTTTGAGGTAAAATCTATCAATGTTTAATTAGAGTTTTACTTGGTATATACCATTATTTTTTTTAAATCCACGCAGACACGTGTTTCGATGCATTCCGCATCATTTTCAAACACCGTAATACTGTAACACCGTAATAACTAAATTACTGAAATTTCGTATGAAAAAATTAAAACAATATTTTGAGGAGTTTCCCAGTGTGTAAAATAATTCGGGAAAGAATCTTACACACTTAATATATTATTAGATTAAAACCAATATTTTTAGCTTTTCCACTTTTTTTTATTTGACCAGCGACCGGATTTTGTCGTTAGCGACATCATCAGACTGGTGGGAGGCTATACAAATTGTTATGTTATACATAAAACAAGGCAGGAGTTGATAACCATGATTTGATATAATTTTAATTATATCAAATCATGGTTATCAACTCCTGCCTTGTTTTATATATAACATAACAATTTGTATAGCCTCCCACCAGTCTGATGATGTCGGTAACGACGAAACCCGGTCGCTGGTCAAATAAAAAAAAGTGGAAAAGCTAAAAATATTGGTTTTAATCTAATAATATATTAAAAATGCAATTCCATCACGAAGTGTCAGTGGATAATATAAATCTTACACACTTACTAATGCTTGATTACCTCTCTCTGTATATTTCATATAAACTTGTAAAACAGGAGGGAAAAAAACGATTTATTAGAAGTATGGGGAAGAAAGGAGAGATACTTAATTTTTTCCTTGATATCTTTTGGCACATGCTTCAATTCGCTGCTGCCTTCAATAACTGGGAGATATGCGAGGGATCATAAAACTGTTCCAGTTTTACAAAAATATATCTGTGAAGAAATACTTGTTTCATTCTCAACACTAATTTATTGAAACTGAATATAATTGTAGAATAAGTAAGATATTATTTTGCCACACGTACCTAAAGTCTTCAAAAATGCTAGATAAATTAGATGTTTTTAGATAGTTGTAGAGTATTTTTATACATAGGGAATATGGGAGTTCACATGCAGTCTTCTTGCATTGGCTGGTTTAACTGATCAATAACAGTGCGTAACATTCACCATTCTACTTTCATATTATTATTATTTTTTATTAAAGAGTTTATTCGATATTTTTACTGTCTAAATTTTTGAAAGTTGTATAAACTTATGTATAGTATCTTATTAATCCCTCATCACAGATTTTGAGAACATTGTGAAGCAAATAGCTTACCCTTCTGAACATTGATTGAAAATCTTTAATCATCAATTATAAGTTGATTGAATGATGGAAACTAAAACCGTATATAACTAGTTAAATTTAAATAATATAATAATAAAATGGAATAAGTGTTGGAAGAAATAAAGGGTTTTACTTAAATACATTTTACCAAAAAATAAGTAATAAGTAATATTATAATAAGTAATAGCTTTATTCTTGTAAAATTATTATACTCCAACGAAACAAATTACAAGTTCGTTGCACATCTCCAAGAAAGGAAAACACTCTTATTCTATGATACTTCAAGGGAAGGTGTAGGCTCTACTTACTAAAGGGGATGATATCTCAAAAGGGTTATTAGATAAAGAGGCATGGGGTGGAAAAAATAACATTGCACCCTTCAAGATGTGGAGGTGCCTTGATTGCCAAATGATTACATTAAATAATATTGACGTACTCGTATACAAAAACGGAAAGATTTTAATATATATATATATATATATATATATATATATATATATATATATATATATATATATATATATATATATATATATATATATATATATATATATATATATATATATATATATATATATATATATATATATATATATATATATATATATATATATATATATATATATATATATATATATATATATATATATATATATATATATATATATATATATATATATATATATATATATATATATATATATATATATATATATATATATATATATACTCTTCTGTCCTGACATACACTCGTAGCCACATTAGACAATAATAATCATAAATAAGAACGCAGAAACCAGAAAAAATAAGTCCACATAAAATTACTCACATTATAGTTGCCCCAATGATTATTCTGATAGAAATTGACTGTGTTAATTAAAAATAATATATATATACATATTCATGAAAGGTTAACTGCTTTCATTAATACTCAAAAATATATAATTAGTTATTATATGAATCTACATTATTTTTGAACCATCAACCTGAAAGAAGAAAAGTTTTATTACATACTTATTCAAATGTGATCTTTTTTGCTTTCATTTTTGTCTATTGAATCGTTCTGGAAATTGTTGTTCAATTCTCGGTGCTTTTAGCACAAAAAATAAACTATGCATGATGATCTATATATTTTAAGGGCTTTCGATCTATCATTGGTACATTTAAGTGCTCATTCTGTACACTTTGTAAAATTCACCACTCTTACCTATGAATGATTCATAATTGAAATTCCAATATGTTGTTTATACGCTATATATGACACAAATTTTCGGTGAATACTTTATAGATATAATCCATTTACATTTGTTTTTATTTTTTACTAGCCAATTGCCTGCCAGTTTTCAGTTTTTAATTTAAAGATTACACAGTTAAGAGTCATACGATTGTTCGGACAAAGTGTTCAGAAAAGCTATCATGTAATATTTAAAGATATATAAGTTACAAAATCTATAATTACAACTCGTGATTGACTAGCGGATGTTTCAAATCCAAACCTTTGTTGATGCAGAACACGCGGTAACATTGCAATAACAATTTAAACAATTTGTTATTGATGCAAAAACAATTTGCTGTAGGTATCGTGTGTTTCGATTGTTCATGTGCCAAACATCAACGTTTCGTTTACAATCAAAACTGTTTGAAATATTCCAAAATAGTGGTTATATGCTTCAAAGTATTATAACCGGATTAATAGAGATAGAGATAGACCTAATAGAGATGGAAATATCGACTTAGAAAATGCAGTATCGTAATCTTCATCGTCTGTTATTTAAAAAGGGGTAGTTAATTTTTTATATTTTATTAAAATTGAACACTTGAATAATCCACTTAATCGAGTTTTATTTTTATTTACGACTAGTTTCGAAAACGACAATTAATTTCATCTTCTGGTACAAATTAAAACTAACGAATAAAAATATATTTAGGTGTATATATAGGTTAATAAATATAGGTAGGGGGGTTAAGGAACAACATTTTTTGTAAAAGGAAACATTGATAATAATGGTGACGTATTTTGAAACAGTATATTATAATTTATTGTTTTATAATATACTGTTCCAAAATACGTTTGGAAAGATTGATATAGATATACATATAAAGGAGAATGCTATGAGCAGAGTGAATAGTGCACTGAAATCAGTTAAAATGAATAAAAGCCTATCAGCGAGAGCTAAACTGCAGTACACAATGTAGTCCTGGTACCAACCCTTATTTATGAAAGTTAGGCATGAAAATAGCGAAAAATGGATGACAGTAGACTGAATGCAGTCAAATGCGATCTCTCAGACGAATGCGTGTTTTGGACATGCGGGACAAATGAGTAATGAATGAACAGTAAAACGCATTTATGGGGCGAATGTAATTGAAATAAGAGCGTAAGAAGACCGATAAAAAATAGGAACGATCAAGTTTTTCAAATACTTGAAAGTGGTCAGACAGGAGTCGGAATAAACGAGTATAAGGAGATGTATTAATTTGGAAGAGGCGATGATTGTTAGCAAAGCCAAAGTGGCGAGGCATTCTCTGCTCTCTGTTTATCCTCGTGGCAAGCGATGTGATGGTTACTGAGTCAAATACAATTGTAGTATTCAACATGAATATGCGGCTTTTTTTTAATACAGGTGTATAGATTTTTTAAACACTAAGTAAATACATACAAACATTTTGTATCAAAATTGAATTGTATTCTACGTTTTGAATGATAATTTAATTTTGATCAAAACAAAATGTAAAGTATACGTTCAAAAAAATATGGAAAAATATTTTTGGAATATGGTACATTAAAAATACTGGAAGCTTTAGAAAGTAGGTAATTACTTTACGTTAAAACTAATACAACATCGCCGAATTAAAATTCGGTTTGCGGGGCCTTGATAAACTGTTTAACATTAAAATAACTCTCGGGTACACTTAAAAAGTCCTGCCGTGTTTCAAAATCAAAAGTAATTTGGGCACGCAGCCTTCTCAAGAAGCGAAAGGGGAACGTCGGTTGATTAGGAACCGGATGTTGATGCCAAATTAGGCGCGGGGGATCAAATACTGGAAAGGGATGAACCTCTACGTAAGGTACACAATCGAACTGGTAAAAAGGAGACGAAAAATAAAACAAACCCCGAAAGAAAACATACATTAAGAGCTTTATACAAAAAGGTTCAAATCAAAAGTTGCGAGAGATAATTTTAGTATACGGAAGCAAAGTCGTTTTGTCGTAACGGTTAATTATTTTAAGTTAAGTCGAGTTGATTTGTTCCGGATCTGGAACGAATTTTCTGAACCTACCCTCGAACAACACCCTAAAATTAAGGTGAAAAGAAAAGGATTTAATGACAGTTTTATCATTTCAAAAATTGGCAAGGAATTAAGGCTCGCCGGAAATCTCTTTACCCCCGGATTGATGGGGAGGTAAAAGAAAGGGATGACTTCGCCAGGAACAGGGGAAGCTAGGAAAGGGGTGTTTTTAATTAATTTATTTTATTATTTTTGCACTCCGTTCCGTCTTTATTTCGTCCCGGCCGCCGTGTTGGTTTTATTGAGGAAATTTTCAAGTAATTAGTCTTTTATTATTATATTATTTTTCCGTGAGATTTCCGAAAGCTGGCGGCGCTACTGGAGGGGCCTGGCGGCCCGGATGGGGTAGAATGACGGCCAAGACGGTTGACAGCGGGGTAAAATTCAATTTAAGGTTTTTATTATCGGTTAAAATTAACTTTACGTTTATGTTGTGTTTTATGGACGAATTATTTCGGCGAATGGAAGTTAATGAGGAAAAACTTTTTAAAAAGAATTTTTAATTGTGTTATTAAAATCAGGTAGGTGAGGAGAAAATTGTACGTAGTAAAAAAAGGGACAATTTGTTTTATTTCTGGATTTTAACTGTAATGAAATACTTAAAAAAAAAGAGAATAATTTGATAATAAGATATGATGTTTTTTGTCCGGTAAGCGTTTAAGCAAATTATATAACGGTGCACAGTGCAGTGGATAACATTGTTATCCTTTCATCCATTTATTTTTTTTGATTGAATAGACAAAAATATTTAAACTGCTACCGTATAAAAAATACAAAAACTAGCAGAAAATACATAAATAAGCATTAATTTTACTAACAAATTATTTTGTGCATAAAAAAAATAGGACAGAAGAATAAACCATATATTACCACCGAGGTAGAGAGAACTCTGTGTCATCCAACAACAGAGTGATTCGGCATTCTATTCTTTTTACCTACCCTTGCGGAGAAAGGGCGTGGCTACAAAGTTATTCAGTCAGTTTATATATATATATATATATATATATATATATATATATATATATATATATATATATATATATATATATATATATATATATATATATATATATATATATATATTTTCTTTATCTTATCCACACCCGAGGGTGCATAGGGCACTGCATAATATAAACCCAGTGTTATCTTAATCGTTGACATTTAAAGGGTTATATTAAATAAACATTAGAGTGAAAAATCACTTAAATTTATTAGACCCCCCCAGGGAATCGAACCCGAGACCACCATTACGGCAGCCGAGGGTGCTGACCATTACACTACGTAGGTGGATATACAATAAATAATATATTCATTATATATATATATACCTTGTCCTTGACCTTGTCAACACTATGAAATCTACAGTTTTTTTTTGGTCTGGAGCTATAATATAAAATATTGATAAAAAGTTTAAATAAAGTATAAAATCTTAATTCAGAGCCATATACATACAAACACTTATCAAGAAACATAGTTGCAGATATGTCGTTCAAGATAAAAAGTAGATTTCGACAGTGCTGGTGACCCGAAATGTCGAAAAGCACTCGATACGGTACACAGTTTTTTTTATTCACCGGATTATTTTTCTCAGTCGGTGTGCCAACTTAGCACAAAGTGGACCGTGAAACAATTCATAAGCCCTCACATCCATTGGCCAAAGTTTTCAACGAGAAAAGTTTTACGAAACTTTTTGACTGGCAAAAAATGGCGTGAGAATGTGGGAAAAAACACCTTTATTGCCAGGGATGAACGGACATCGCTAATTAAATATTTTGTATGAATGAATTTGAAATTATAACCTATTTTCAATTACAAAACATATGTTTTGCTAATGTTATAAATAAATACAAGTGTATATGTATGAACAATGAAATAAGAATATTTTTTTTACAAAATACATATTTAAATAATACAAAATAGTTGGTAAATATACAATACATTTCAAATATAACGTTTCAAGTAAATGCTTGTGCTAAGAGAGGGATTTCGTTTTACAATTATATTTTTTTTTATAAACAAAGTAAATTAAAAACATTAAAATATTCCTTGGTATGGAGTCTAGGTAGGGTTGAGCCTTATATGTTTTCTTTATTTTATTTTAGTTTTAAAGGATTCTAAGTTATCCGGAAGTTTATTAAAAAAAATTACCTACGTACGTATAATGGTTTAACGCTGCTGTTGTTTTACATGTACTCGTATATGGATTTTCCCACTTACTATGTATTTTATTTGACCAGTGACCGGGATTCGTCTTTACCGACATCGTCAGACTGGGCATGTATATAAATATGGAAATAATAAATTAAAATAAGTGAATTATTCAGTCTAATATTAATTCAATATTACTCTGGACTGGTGCCTGAAGCGGAGGGCTGATCACCTTTTATTAATGTGTTAACGGTCAAAATAACATTATGTTCATACGAGGCAGTGCCCTTTGCACCATCGGGTGCTGAGAGGGTTGAATAAGTATTTCAGCTTATATTTGGACCTGAAGATGGAAGCATAGCTTCCGAACTAGTAGTTAAAATGAAATAAATATATTTCTTAAATGTTTTCTTGCAGATACTTTGTGGCACATTTTATAAACTTTATAAAATTAAGCAACTATGTTTTAATCACTTTTTTATTTTAAAAACAATTTAATCTACCAGTTTCGACAAGAACCTTGTCATCATCAGGGTTTATTAAATTCTAAAACATAAGTTGTTATTTGGGGTTGCTACGCAATGCATAATAAAAATAACATTTAGAATTTTTTTCGGAGTTTTTCGTAGCGGAATGTAATTAATTATTATTTTTAATGTTTTAGAATTTGATGAACCCTGATGATGACAAGGTTGTTGTCGAAACCGGTAGGTCAAAGTGTACTTTTAATAAATAAGTGGTTTAAACAGAGTTGTTTACTTTTATAAAGTCAAATAAATATAACTCAAGTGGTAAAAAACAAAAGATTTTCGTTAACAATTTTTTCATGTTTTTTTTCTTTTACCACAAAGTGAATGCCGAAATAATAAATAAAATAAGTATTTTAATTTTTAATATATCTATGAAAAAAATACACTTTTTTATATTACCATATATTTTACGTTTGCATAGTTCACGTAGATCACTTTTTTAGTGTGAAAACACTAATGGGTGGATTGCTTGAGGCATAACTCGTTGAGATAATAAAAAGAGTGAAAAATGCCTCGGACAGTCGCGAGGAGGTATGTACCTAGTTACCATCACTCTAGAGTTGTCATTTACCTCCCTGTCACCTTCCCTTAACTCCGTATTTCATCTGTTTTTTGATCAAGTGGACCTTCACGGTAACCTCCGCTTCGAGAACCGTTTCTGCCCGCTCCACCCCCCCCGGCGGACTGATATTAATGAGGAAAACTTGTGGCATGACAAGGGCGCACCTAGAGGGGTGGCGCGGGAGATCCAACACCGATCCTTCTCACCCCCCGGGCAGGGGCGGGCGGCGGAGGGGGGGGGGGTTAAACAATTTACAATCAATAACTCTTCTGCTCAGACATGTGTATATGGGATACGAAATTTACGTGTGGATAAGAGATTTCAGAGGAATCAGTGCCGGCGGAAGATCTGAGATATTTTATTGTTAAAAATTAAACTCATAAGTATAATAGAGTTTTATTTCACTCGACTAGTTTCGAAAACTACCTATGTTTTCATCGACAAGTGATCACAAAAACATTTCTTAATGAAAACATCTCTTTTTCAAACTCTCATCCACATCCGATAGTGCATAGGGCACTGCATCATATAAACGCGGTGTTTTCTTGAAGAATCATTAACACATGAAGGAAAGGTGATCAGCCCTGGTACCCTATTTTTTTACGAAGTTCTAAATAAATTCGCGAAGTCAGGAGTCATATACAGACAAATAAATATAATCTCAGTGTACTCGTTTATATGAAGCAGTGCCCTATGCACCATCGGGTGCGGATGAGGGTTTGAAGTGTTTTTTCTTGGCAGACTACCACGCACCGTCTCTGCAATTTTGTACCATCCGCCGATCCAATCTCGCCGTTACATAACTGTGGTCTGAATCTTCTCAGGCGTCCACAATTAGGTGGATTTACCGAAACACTCACGCTACGCACAGACACACAAACACGCAAACAACCACTAACACCTACCTACCCCAGATAACCGATACGGGGTGTACCTATTTCCATAATATATTATGATACCCACCTAAAGCCTGCCGAACTACACATAATATGTAATCCCATCCACACATATTTATAATCCAATGCTTTTACATCCTGTAAAACATAACTTTAATCATGTTCTTGGTAATCTACGTGTTTTTGAAGTAAAATATCTTAAATCATGATGGATATATTAGTTTTACGTGATTGTTTGTACAAGACGATGTAAACACCTTAATTTTTTTAAATATTTTATTTATATATGTTTACGTATTAAAACAAATTGATATAAATAACTTCTAGAAGGACAACCAACCTAGCGTAAAAAAATATATATTTATACACTCAAAATATTACTTCAATAATTGTAATCGTTGATAATACCACAACTTATCGCGTGTAATTTTAATTTTAAATTGAAACTTGAATTTGATTTAAATTTAAATTTAAATTTACTTTGTTTTTAAAAAAAAATGTAAATCGAACTCCCTTTCTAAACACATGTACCTACTTTATTAGAGAGATAGAAACGTTATATTTGAAATGTATTGTATATTTACCAACTAATTTGTATTATTTAAATATGTATTTTACAAAATAAAATAAATTGTATTTTGTCCACCTCCATAGTGTAATGGTCAGCACGCTCGGCTACCATTCTGGAGGTCCCGGGTTCGATTCCCAGGGGGGGGTCAAATAAATATAAGTGTTTTTTTTCAGTATAATATTTATTCAATATCACCCTGGACTGGTACCTGAAGCGGAGGGCTGATCACCTTTCCTTCATGTATAAACGATCAAGATAACACTGCGTTTATATGACGCAGTGCCCTATGCACCATTGGGATGCGGATAAGGGTTTGAAGAATTTTACAAAAAAAAAGTTCAATAAAAAAAATAATTAAAAAATTTAAAAAGTAAATTATGTCAATGTATCTGCTACAAAGAGTAATTCAAAATAATAAAATATTTCTAATAACTTACTTTAAAAATGTTTTAATAAATAATTATTCATGTTTGGTTCACTCTTTATAGGTATTATATAAACGTAATGAATAAAACTTTATTAGAATCAAACAGAACATTCAAGAATTTGAGTAATGTGGTTGTCAATCATGGGACGAAATGGTGAATGTTACACTGCTACAAGTGATCACTTAACTAAGCCTATGACGGTCGTAAGCCCTGTGAATGCTCGCTCAGACTTCCATATTGTTCTTCATCTTTGTTGAGATGTCAGAAAATAATGTACAATTTATTTCTTTAAGCATTATAAATTATTTACAACATTTCAAGTGTGAATTTATTTACGACAAATGTTGTAGATAAATTAACTACTCAAATCATAAGCTAAAAATAATAAAATGAAAATTATGTTTTCTGGCGTTTCTCATGTTTGTGATTATGATCCAGGATTCGGACTTGACATACAAAAGAATGAAAGAGTTTCTGCTAAATAAAAGGCTTCTTTCATCTCACAATAGATGTCACTAGTGAAGTTCTAGTGATTCAAGCACAATATTTCGAAATTGGATCATATACATAAATAGAACTTCCATGAATTTGAGTGGTGTGGTTGTCAATCATGGCTAGAATTGGTAAATGTTACATGCCTGTAAAGTGATCACTTTGCCAAGCCTAAGACGATCGTAAGCCCTGTAAATGCCCAGACTTTCATATTCTTCTTCATCTATGTTGAAATGTCAAAAAATATCGTTAAATTAATTACTTTAAGCAATTTAAATTCTCAATATTATTAATATTTAAAGCATTTATTTTGTGGTTAGGTTAGGTTAGGTTTTAACACATGTGTTAAATATTTTGTGTAGTTTTAAGTGTGTAAATGATGCTATGGTGGTGAAGGGTGGTATAGTTTGCATGCTGTAATAGTGATTGATTGTCCTGACGAAGAGACGGGTACGTCTCGAAACCGGTAGACATAAAAATCTCGGTGAGTGGTAAAATACTAATATTTTTAACATTTTTGTAAAAAATAAATAGTTAAGTAAATTTAAATTCCACTTTGTATTTATTTGACCCCCCCCCTGGAAATCGAACCTGGGACTTCCAGAACGGTAGCCGAGCGTGCTGACCATTACACTACGGAGGCGGACACTGTAATATTTATTCAATAATAACCTGGACTGGTACCTGAAGCGGAGGGCTGATCACCTTTCCTCCATGTGTAAACGATCAAGATAACACTGCGTTTATATGAAGCAGTGCCCTATGCACCATTGGGATGCGTATAAGGGTTTTATTATAATTATTATTAAATTCCACTTTACGGCGTCTAATAATGGAAAAGATTGACGTACCCAAGACCTGTCTCAAAAATTACAAACGTCCTTGAACAAGTTCTCTACCTTCCTCCCTCATCTCCCCGCTCCGCGGCAGGGCGGCGGTGGCACCCCTGGATGAAAAACGGCCGCCCAAGACGAACGGCGGGGGGGGGGGCGGGACGCCGCCCATACTGTGTCCGCGCCCCGCCTACCTGGAGGGCGGGCGGGGTGGGGAGACACCTGCCCCGGGCGGGGGGTAGCGAAAAGAAGCCTCACTCTACCAGATGTTATAAATACCAGACTTTCTTATCAAAAGATGCTATTTAAACGAACGTTAGACACGACTTGTTAGAGAGAAAATACTCTCATTTTTAAATAATATGAAAATGAATTAAAACATATTTTATGAAATAATTGATTTTTTTTAAACCCTTACCCGCATCCCAATGGTGTATAGGGTACTAAATCCCATAAACGCAGTGTTATCATGATCGTTAACACATGAACGAAAGGTGATCAGCCCTCCGATTCGGGTACCAGACCAGGGTAATATTGAATAAATATTAGAGTGAAAAAATCACTTATACCACCTTAATCACCTTACCTTCATATGAGTAACGACCAAGAAAAGACTTCGTCAATACGATGCAGTGCCCTATCCACCATTGGGTGTGGATAAGGGTTAGAAGAAAATGAAATAACTTAATAAATTTTGTCGGACTCCGTAGTGTAATGGTCAGCACGCTTGACTACCGTTCTGGAGGTCTCGGGTATGATTCCCGGGGGGTCAAATAAATATTGTGATTGTCAAGTGATTTTTTCCGTGTAATATTTATTCAGTTTTAACCTGGACTGGTTCCTGAAGCGGTGGGCTGATATACGCAGAAATGTTTCTTTGTATTTTTTTCTTTTTTCAAAAACCATACTGGGCTACAGGAACGCTTGTCTGGGTACATCTAGTATGAAATTAAATAAGTACTTGACTTATTCTCATTTTAATTAATACTGGATAAATGAAAATAAGATAAGGTTGGTTCAAGTAAAATTTTGTAAAAATGTTTGGATAATGTTACATTTTTCCATATACGAGTACATTAATTTTTTTTTTGATCCTCAATGTTACGGCCACGTATTATTCTTATAAGTAACGTGGCACGGAGTATAAAAATTACAACATCAAGCTATAAGTATTGAGGGAATTCACGGACTTTTCTGCACTTTTTCTTCATTTTATTAGGCAGTGTGGTAGTACCGTTTGTAGGTAGTTATATAAACGTGGATGAGATGATTAATTGGGAAAGTGTACAGGAGTTATAAAGGTGACACGTTGTGATTAATGTATTAGGTAATTCTTGCTGACTTTGAAATGTTTTGACTCGCAAAGTTACCAAATACGTAACACGGGGTTGAAAGTGAAAAGGTAGTTAGGCACTTAGGTTATAACCGCATTAGAGAGAGATTTATTTAAAATAGGCTTCATTGACATCATTAATTATTATTAAAATTTATCCTATTATAGAGTTATTGCAGTTACAGACACAATTGGCACAATATAATTTTTTAAGGTGTTTTTTTTAATAAAATACAACTTAGTAGACTCAAAAAAATCTGTGTTTGATTTAAAAATTAATACTATTTATTGATTTGGCATTTACTTTGTGGAATGACATGTTGACATGCAAATCATATCATGGAAACTAACCACTCATTTGACTCTCATACACTTAAATTATTTCACTCTGTTACAAATAAAGGTCAAGTCATGAATAATTAAGAAAATTTAGAAATACATAAAAATTTAAATTCAGATAAAACGTAATTAATAATATACTGTTTCAAAATACGTCATCTTTATGATCAATGTTTCCTTTTACGAAAAAATCTTGTTCTTTAACCTCGCCCTCCCTTCCCTATATGTATAACCTTATACTCCTAAATATATTTTTTATTCGTTAGTTTTAATTTGTACCAGAAGATGAAAACATCTGTACGTTTTCGAAACCGTATATATAAATAAAACTCATTAAGGTGGTATATTCAGGTGTTTAATTTTAATAAAATAAAAAAAATTAATACGTAAATTAAAATGGAGTTCAACAAACTAAATGCCAAATCAATAAATACTATTATAGAGTAATGGATGGTTCTCTGTAAAAACGATATAAGTCAAACATTTACAAGCGATCATTCACGATTTTTGAAGAATATGAGTGATATTAAACCAATTACAAATAATTCTTATGTTTCATAAAAACATATATTTTATTAGTTTTTACAATCTAAAAATTAAAATTTAAATACATATGAAAAACTTGCATGTATAAGATCACTTTTATGTTTATTATGTAATGTAAACATGATTAGTTTTAATAACTATAAATATTTTCATCAATAGGAAAAAACACAAACTGATGTTCATCTGTTGATGAAAAAAATATATGGTTCTCGAAACCAGTCGTGTTTACATTTACACTGAAATATGGTCTTATACAAGTGGTATATTTTTAATTTCAATAATTGATTCGGTAGTCACTTTGTGGTAAAATCTATATATTTTTAATTTTAGTTTTACTTATATTTTCATAGTTTGAGTTTTAAAGTTATATTTTCTAATTGAAAGTATCACATTATTCCACGAAATTGTAGTTATTATATTTGTATAACTATTTTTATTATTTTTAAGTAAAAACTCGCATAAACAAATTTAAAAATAAGATTTTCATTATGTTACTACTGGTTACGTTTTGAAAAGCTTTACGAGATTTGTTACATTTTTTTAAATAGCTGTATTTTTTTTACAAAGCACAGTTTCTTAAGATGAAACCTTCGGCTCTGGTCCCGGGCTGTGTAGGCTCCAGCTAATTGATTTATAACGCGTTTGAAATGACGTCTATCGTGTACGATCTCGTCAGGGGTGCTCAAGTTGGAATTAAATTTTCCTTTTGATTTAAGGGTTGTAGACGAAAAAGCAAGTCGTATTTAGTAGTCAGGTAATAGCCATGTTATATAAACATGTTTTATTCTTGATTTTCGTCCATTTACTAGTCTTATAATCGAAATACATAACTATATTGGCAGATTTTGACTTTCGTAGGGAGCAGACGTCTTCGGACTCGAAAGCGTCTGCTCCCAACGACTGTATTATTTTCTAGATTTATACTTACTAAATTTACCCGATATTTTTACTGTTTAGGACTGCTAAATATACCACGTTTAAAAAAAGAAAATATTGGAGTCATCCTTTTTGAGATTCTTCAAAAAAAATGTTGAAAAGGATGAATAGAGTTTACTATTGTTTATTAATGATTTTTGTATACTTAATATTTATAAAAAAAATTATAGTTTGTTGATTATCACATAATATATCCATAGGTACTTATATGTAAAAATATTAATTAATTGTTCACATATTCACATTTTTCTAATCCTTGTCCGCGTACAATGGTTCATAGGGCACTGCATAAGAAGTAATGTTGTTTCGATCGTTAAGTACATTAAAGGAAGTTGATCAGCCTCGCGTTTCAGACACCTTCAGGTACTTTAGGTCTGAGATTACCATGACTATTTTGGAAAAAAAAACATCTTGATTTGTGCGCATTCAATTTAGTTACAACCGACAATGATATGGTTGTTTAGATCAAAACAAAATATGTAAATTCTTAATTAATGTTTTGTTTAGTAAATACCACTATTTGTTAAAATTCACTTTGACATGTGTTTCGATGCATTCAGCATAATTTTCAAACACCGATTTAATAAGTAAAATATTTTTTAAAAATGGATAGATTTTACCACAAAGTGACTGCCGAATCAATTTATGAAAATATTTCAAGCTTATATTTTCAGAAATTACAGCAAAATTCAATGAAAAGGATGGAGAAGCTATACTTAATAAAAACTGTAATTCCAAGAAGCCCATATTCGTGAGTCCTGAGAGACAAATAAGGTTTGAAATCCTTTCTAAATGAGAAGTCTTTATGTAACAAACTGTAAATCCAAATTTGTAATATCTGGAAAAAGTTTATTTTTAAACGCATTATATCCGAATGACAATGATTTACAACATAGTTTGAATGCTATTTTATAAGCACCATGTAGTATTTTTAGTCAGGAAGTTTTCTTTACATCCCCTGAAGCGGTGTTGCCATTAGCTATGGGGGTCGGTAAAAAACCCTTACACGGCGCTACGCCAACCAACCTGTCATCCCACGGGGTGTCAGGCATCAGCCTCACAGTTTGAGGAGGGGTGGTGCGACACGGCCAGGGGAGCAGGAAGTGTCAGCGGCGGAATTACATTTCCATTAGGACCGGCGAACAAAAAACTGTTGCGCGTAAGAAAGCCACAGGGACGAAGAGCGCCATGATATAATAAAGGTACATGGGTAAACCGCTGAACAAAAGTGGTTAACGTTTATACTCGTTTGCCAACGTTTACAGATGCTTTTACAATTATTCTAGTATTTTTCTTTGAAGTGTTTTTCTTTTTTACTGCATCCACATTACTATTTTTAGTATCATCGGATCCATTTTTAAAAAAGTGCTTTACGATAATATTTTAAAATGTATGTATGTATCATAGTTTTCCGAATTTGTAACAATTGTCGGTAGAAAATTTTGCCGGACAAAAAAAATCTGTTCCGTTTATTTGGATTTTAAACACAGGTCGAAAGCAAGTGGGATTGACTAAAAAATTAAGATGAACAACGGATAAGTAAAGAATACGGATGAAAAGCAATGAATGAATCTCTTTTTGTTTCCATATAATTATCATTAAAAGGTTTAAATTATGGTTAAAACGTTTATATTTATATATTTTTTAAATTTGTTAAAAATATATAAAGACGAGCTTTAAGGTTCATAGTACTGTAGGATGATATAATTCTTTTTAAAGTTAATTTTCACTTACTATTTCTAAAAATCAATTGCAATACGTGTTTAATTTCGTATGTCATTTACCATGAATTAGCGTTTATCAAAAATTAGCATTATTTACCAAGTAAAATTAATTAGAATAATGAAGGTAAAAATGATAACTCAATGACTGCCAATTCACTTCTCTATATAAATAAATAATCAAAGATTCGTTTGCTCCAAATCATAAATCTCCAAATGTTATTCACCGATTGCTTTGAATTTTCATACAGAATTGCATCCAAATACGCGTGTTTTTTTTTAAGTGCGTGTTATATTTCTTTTCCATTTAAATCGACTGAGCCACTATGATTCAAAATAAAATAAGTCATATCTGTATTCCTAATTTTAGTCGAATTTCATATAAAAAAAAAATCTAGGGATTCTGACGATAGATACCTACCCATTTAGTATTGTTTCTTCCCTACTTTTAAAAAACAAAAATATGTATTTGATTTAGAAAAATCTTCAATACGCGTAAAATTTTTTAGTTAAGATAAAGTAAAACTCTTAATCAATAAAACACAACCGTTAATAAATTTTAAGTTAACTGTTAAGTATTTTCGAAGGATTTTTACCACTCTTATAATATTAATATAAATTGAAAATCAATTTTGCGTTAAAGTTATATTTATTTGAAGAAAAAAAACAGATAATGTAGAAAAATAAGTCCGAATTGCTTATACGTGGAAATAAAGAAATGTAAAAGTTTATAGATTAAAAGAAAAAAAAAGTGATATTTTATTCCTGTTGAATAACAAAACGCAATAAAAAGAAACAATGTCAACTGGGTACTTAATTATTTATGATAATGGTAAATAATAAAATAGCATTTTTATTGTAAAAGCTATAGATGACTTCGGACATAACTTTTTTTGGACTATTAATCGCCTGAGTGCGTTTATTTTAGTAAAAATAATAAAAATTGTATTTCCTTTTTATTTTATTGAGATTTTTTGTCATTTTCGATACATGTATTACATATTTTTGTTTTGGTTATTGTTGTAAAAAATCAAAGATATCATAGACATGTATAATTCTTATACAAAATACAGTTTTAAAAAGTAGTAAAAATTGTTTATGGAAGATTAAATAATAGTTACTCAAATAATTCATATAATAGAAAAAAAATGCTTTGCAATGTAATTACTAAATAGATAACAAAACCTAAATGTAAAACATTATACTATTTGTGAGTTAATAAAAAATTTATAAATCATAATTTTAAAACTGTATTGGGTGTAATAAAAACTAGCAACTATTTATTTTATGATCATATTTATTTATTTTTAATTTAAGATTTACCCGGTAAATACCACCATTGTAATGAAATAAAACATAAATTAAAAATTAATACATATCACCACAAAGTACCTGGCAAATAAATGAATGTAATTATTTATTTTTATTTTATTTCGTATCATACATAATTATGAATTACAATAATGTGCCCTCACTGAGTTTTCCCGTGTCGAGTCAAGTTGGCAAACCTGAGCGGCGCGCTGTCATAGAATGTGCGCTCGATGTGTACTGAAATTTATTGACCAGATTTTCAATACTTCTATAAAACAAAAGTACTTTTTGGATACACATATTTTTAAAAATTCAAACTATTTTATAAAACACAATATAACGTCCAATTTGCCTAGTTAAACGTCCAAACGAATTTGAAAGGCCTCCAATTTGGTTTGTAAAACGTCCGATTTGAGGTGAAAAACCTGTATATGGAAAAGTGAATAGAGAAATAAAAGTTTGAACGAAAAGGAGAATAGTATAAGTTATAAGGCATTCGGGTTGCATTGTCGTACTCGTATAAGCTTGAGTTATTTAGACACAGCAATATGTCCTTGAGTTTACCTTCCTTAGGGAATAAAAAAAACATACAACAACAAAATTCAAGGACCTTTTTCTAAGGACACAAAATTAAAGATAATTCAATTCCCTCGGTCTTTTTCACTTAGCCGGTAAATTAATTGGCCCCCTATTAACATTTCCGGGTAGGTTTCCACCCCCTCGAGGTTGCGGGAAGGGGATAATTTTCTCTCACGTCGCTTAGAAGTGTGTCTAAGTTAGAAACACCTTTTTCGTGTCGGCATCCCCGACCGTCACCCTCCAGCCCCCACCCCCGCCGGCTTGACAAGGGTCCTCAGGGTGATATGCAAAACCAAAACTGTTAAACAGGAGCGAAAGTAGAGATATCATTTTTTGAGGTGATAAGTTTTATGGTCACCGTGTATTTTGATATCGAATATGATTATATTTAGGAAAAATAACTTTGGGGAATATCAAAAATAAACCCTTTTTATATATACCAAAATGCAATACCAAACAAATGCAATAGAACTTTAAATGTTTGGGAACTAAGGACTTCAACAACCTTCCTACGGACAAAAAAAAATTGAGAAATTAAAATGCTAAAAAATTAATTAAATGTATTTTATATATGTTACATATTCTCAATATTATTAATATTTAAAGCATTTACTTTGTGGTTAGTCATTTTCACTTATTTTTTTTTTTACAAAAATGTTAATAAAATTAGTATATAACCACTCACCGAGATTTTTACGTCTACCGGTTTCGAGACGTACCCGTCTCTTCGTCAGGACAATCACTAACACAGCATGCAAACAATACTACCCTTCACCACCATAGCACCATTTACACACTCAAAACTACACAAAATGTCTAACACATGCGATTTTTGGTCGACCCGAAGACCAACATGCACTATAGTTTTCAATACAGACATGCGTTACGAGCCGAGGTTAAACGCGTTTAAGGTTATGCACGTTTAACCTCGGCTCGTAACGCATGTCTGTATTGAAAACTATAGTGCATGTTGGTCTTCGGGTCGACCAAAAATCGCATGTGTTAGACATTTTGTGTAGTTTTGAGTGTGTAAATGGTGCTATGGTGGTGAAGGGTAGTATTGTTTGCATTGTGTGTTAGTGATTGTCCTGACGAAGAGACGGGTACGTCTCGAAACCGGTAGACGTAAAAATCTAGGTGAGTGGTTATATACTAATTTTATTAACATTTTTGTAGAAAAATAAATAAGTAAATATGTTACATATTTCATCTAAGAAAGAAAAAACACTTTTTTTATAAATTTTATTAAAAGTAAATTGTATTACCAACAAACATAGACAGAGTCACTTTATTGGAGAGAACTGCGTTTTCAATTTTAAGATTGTAAGTAGAAATGTTTAGAAAACGAAATAAACTAATTAAAAAACTTTTGTAGCCATGTATTAAAAAAAATATATACATGGCCTTGCCTGCGAATCATATTATCTTTCTGTAGCATCCATGAATTTTTGTTTTCCTCTAGATGTATTTCGTAGAAGATTCATGGCAATCGCCTGTTTTACAATATGTTCAGGTTCTCTACGCCTTATGTGCCCTTACCACCTCAATTGCCTTTTCTCTACCTTACTATTGATGTCAGATACACCCAGGCTTTCACGAATGCGTGGAGGCCTGGGTGTAACTGACTGGGTGAACTCTTAATTTTGCCTTTTAAACCCTTTCAAGGCTAAAATCACGTTTAACAATTAATATATTTACAAACTTATATACATAATACAAAAATAATAAAATATTTATTGTTTTTTTTTTTTTTTTACGTCTCATCAAAGATGAAGAAGAATATGGAAGTCTGGGCATTTACGGTCTTAAACCAGCCTTAAACCAGCCGATGACGGTCGTCAGCCCCGTAAATGCCCAGGCTTCCATATGCTTCTTCATCTTTGATGAGATGTCAAAAAATAATATGAAAATAACTCCTGTAATTGGAGATAATCAAGATTTTGTGAACAAGTATTTGGACACACTAAAAATGTTATTAATATTTATTGAATCGGTATTAACTTTTTGAAATGACAAGTTATTTTTTTTTAGTTTTAATTAAACACTTGTATAACCTCTATTCATTTATCCTATCAACCACTAAATACATATATACCTAAATATTTTTTGCTCGTTAGTTTTACTTTTCACCTGTAAATGAAAACATCTGTTAGTTTTAGAAACTGAATGAAATGTGTGTAATGAAATAAAACTCATTGAGTGGTTATACAAGTGTTTAATTTAAAAAAATATATATATAGTCAACATAAGCAATCGATAAGTAATACGTATAATTATTACGTTCAATAAGTCATTTGAGCTCTCGTTACCCAATTTCGTTTATTAAACATACGTTACATTCCCGTAAGCTACAACACAGCTCTCGAAAGTTCCACTAGGTGAAAACCGATGTTATTTACTCGCACCACAATATATACCCACCGTAATGCACTTTTATAATGTGGCAACATTTAAAATGGCGGCCATGTGCTCTCGGCGGCGGGGAGCTGCCGTCATTAGGGCGACATTCGCCTGTTTATTTATCCTGATAATTGCGGAATATCGCGCCCATAATGTGTGCTACTTTATTCAATGGCACTCACGTGCTGAAAGCAAACTGTGCCGCAGATATACTCAACATTTTAATAAGGGCATGAATATTTTACTTTACATCATCAAGGAAGGAATCAGAGAAATTTTACTGATTCGGAATTTTAAACCAATCAAATTTGAATATTCATATTTATCAAAAACTAGTAGCAGCATAAAAATACAAAGCATTATATGTGTGTCTTAATCCTTGTTCACAAAGCATATTCCACCGATTTGTAAACGTATGTGTATAAACCAGTTTTATTAGAAATTTTATGAGTGTGTACAAATCTAACTAACTAACTAACTAACCATCACGCCGCTTCCCCGCAAACCAAAACGAACTAACTTAAAACTTATTCTGCACATCTTCTTCAAACCCTTATCCATACCCCAATGGTGCGTAGGGCACTGCATTATATAAACGCAGTGTTATCTTGATCGTTAACATGTGTTAACGATCAAGATCCTGTAAGGTAAGGGTGTTCGGCCCTAGGCTTCAGGTACCAGTCTAACTAACTAACCATCACGCCGCTTCCCCGCAGGGGTAGGCAGAGAGAATAGAACGCCACACCACTTTGTCTTTGCAAACATTCTTCGCCTCTTCCACGTTCATGCATCTCCTCACACATACTCGCCGATTATTACGACTCCCAACCTGACCACTTTCAAGTATTTGGCATACCTGATCGTGCCATGTTTTTCTCGGTCTTTTTCTGCTCCTTTTACCAAGTACATCCGCCTCATAAATTTGTTTTACCGTGTACAAATCTTTGCTAAAAAATCAGGATTTCTCCGCTAAGGAGTTATTTTTACATTTTAATAGCCAATTTTACAAAAAATCTGTAAACTATCGTTTGGTATCCCCATATTATACTCCTTTAAATACATACAAATAAGGCCCTTTTTACATTCCTAAGAAATATTGTTTTGGGTTGTGGTCCCGTGGTTAGTGTCGCGGATTATTAAGTCAGAGTTTCTTAGTTCGAACCCACTCTACCACAATTTGATATCTATTTCTAATAATGAGCCGCTTAGGCTTACAGAAATAGTATAAAATTGAAATATTTGTGTAAATAATAAGAAAACCAATGATTCTCTTTAAAAAAATATCTTTAAAAAGTGTTGCTTCCATGTCTTCTATACCTTCATATATTCCACACTAGAGATTTTTTATTCTTACTAAAAAAAATATATACGAGAGGGTTAATGCCAACATCTCAACCACCCCTAATTTTATATGAAACTTTTCCAAACATGAGTATGCTGATACATCATATTGATTCAGCACCCCCTTCACTTGTAATTATAAAATCATCCCTCATCCTCAGTATCAATATTGTTATATCTTCTAGTACATATAATATATACATATATCGATCGATGCCATGAGAATAAAATTAAGAGGCGGAAATAAAGTCATACCTATGTATGTAATTTATTAATTATTAACCAACTTTGTTTAAACCACTTTTTTATTATAAGTACACTTTAACCTACCGGTGTGAGGAAGTTTTTGGGAAGGGAATGTAATTAATTATGAGTATTTTAATGTTTTTAATGTTTTAGAATTTAATAAACCCTGATGATAACAAGGTTCTTGTCGAAACCGGTAGGGTAAAGTGTACAAATAATAAAAAGATGGTTAAAACAAAGTTGTTTAATTTTACAAGGTTTATAAAATGTGCCACAAAGTATCTGCGAAAAACATTCAAGAAAAAATATTTATTTTCATTATACACAACTTTACTTTTTTAAATTTACAATCATGTGTCCTCACTGGGTTTTGCCGCGCCGAATGCACAATTTACAAGACTTTAAACTCACTTACTAACCAACCATTAAGCCTCTTCTCCGCAGGGGTAGGCAGAGAGTATAGATCGTCACACCAATCTGTCTTTGCAGGCAATATTCACGTCTTCCACACGTCTTGCATCTGCTCATACATACCCGCCGATTATTTAGTTAGTATTATTATACATAATTATATTGAATTTTAACTAAAGATAACTAAAAAGTAAGCATTTTTGACAGGAATGCTCTGTTCAATAATTAAATATTTATTATTAGCCAAGCAACGATTAAAAAATTATCTTTGTACATCTAATTTGGTCTTTTTGAAAACATGAAAAAAAACTTATTATTTCAAGAACACGCATTAAAAAAAATTGCAAAAATTTATGTTACGAAATAGAAGCGAAAAATTTTGATTTATTTTTTAAAATCAAAATTATTAATTTTAACTTCGGCGCGTAACGCATGTTTGTGCTGAAACCTTTAGTGCATGTTTGTATTCGGGTCGACCAAAAATCGCACGTGTTAAACATTTTGTGTAGTTTTAAGTGTGTAAATGGTGGTATTGTTTGCATGCTGTGGTAGTGATTGTCCTGACGAAGAGACGGGTACGTCTGGAAACCGGTAGACATAAAAATCTTGGTTAATGTGGTTATATACTAATAAAAAATATTTCTTTATTTTCACTCATATTTATTGGGTATTATATTTATTTAAATTTATTGCTCAGGACATATACGTGAAGCGCAAGACTTCATATGAATAAAAGATCAAAATAACATTCCATCTATTTGATCCAGTGCCCTATATACCATTGATTACCGATAATTGTTAATAACAGTATATGCTAGTTATTTACACATATTATCGACCTTTTTTATGGTTAAATATAAAATAATATTACCGGTGAGACTTGGTACAGCTACATCAATGAAAATAGAAAGCCCCCTTAGTTTAAATACCTGTGTTCCGTAACAAAGTGGGTGTTATAAAGGAACGGATGTACAATTATAAACGGGTATGACGTATCCATGTACACACGAGTAGGAGCGGAAGTGCGCCGCGCAGTGTGTACCCCGTGTAAACAGACCTTGTACAAATTAACCTTTACTCATCATACAGATTGCTTCCAGTACAGGTTACTTACCATATACGGATTACTGGGGTGACCACCGATTCATTTTAAAAAAAAAAAAAAAAACTTTTTTTTATGCAATTGAAACTTATTTAAAAAAGAATGTTTAAACGAATAAAGCAACCGGGGTCTAGAAGAACATATGATTGCGCTTAGATATAGATTTTGAATATAAATGGTAGGTTATACAAAAAATATATTGCTGTAATAAATGTTTTATGTATGAAAAAGACTGACTCGGAACAGGTGAATAGATATTTAGAATAAATGTTCTAATATTGACTAAATAACCACAACGCCGCTTCCCCGAAGGGGTAGAGGGGAGAGAATGGAACACCACATTAATCTATCTTAGAAAATAATCTTCCCCACTTTAACATTCATGCATCTCATCATACATACCCGCCAATTATTTATTAAATGGTTTTATTATTAAATTAAATTTAAACTGAACACAACATAAAAGTAAACATATTTTAAGTAAATGTTTTGTTCAATTTATTAAATGATTACTCCATCTATCATCTAAGCACTTAAGACAATGTACTACGGCGCTGGAGAAATTATTTGAATTATATGTTAAAACTGAGTTATTCCAAAGCTTGAATTATCATCGGCTTTATTTTTGCCCGTCCCAAAATACTTGCTCTTTTTTTAAATATCGTTTGATATTGTGAATCGTAGCCCCGAACGTTTTGACGCACTCATCGTAGACCCGGTACGACACGACGTCGTCAAGTGTAGGCGGTTAGTGCCCATATCTGGCGCTATGAGCGCGCAGCGGGGTACTCCACACTCGCTTCACAAGTGGGTTAGACCTCAAATATCCGGTCGGATATTGTGTGTCCGTGGGCTTCACGGAAAACAAAGGTAAACGTAAAATTCATATCAGAATGGGCCTAAGGGTTGCTTATATATGGTATTCGTATGCTGTTTGTGTAGATATATACACCTTTTAACCTTTAATGAAAAATTCATGAAAATTCTTTCCTGAAAATCAGTTGTACTCCTACAACGCATTAAATAGTTTAAATTGCTCATTTGTCTACCATTTTTAAAATTCAATTCATATGATTTTGCAATTGCAAAAAATTACAAAATATAATATATAACGCAAAAGGAAATTAAAACTTCTCGTTATTACCCTTTTTCAATTGAAAGGAATCCAAAGATTACCGATAATATTATCTTTTTTCATAAAATTTATGATGTTATTCAAATATCAGCACCACACGCAATTTTGAGAGATAAAAAAAAACTGTTCAATTTTTCAATGAATGTGTAACCAATAAAGATATATCAAATTCTTCATTATCATTCAAATGTCTTTACGCTCAATCGAATTGAATAATTTCGCGGCCATATCTCTGCAATAAAGAGATTTGGAATAAAAAATAATTTCGAGCGCTAAATGCGGATATGCGTATCCCCTCATTTCGAGACTCAAATTTAAATATGCATTATTGATTTCCTATATAGTTTCTCCAGATAGGGTAACCACACATCGGTAATAAAACTCGTTTATCTCCATTTCGATCTGCGAGGCAATAAGTTCTCTTCGACAATATAAAATTTGCATAATAAAGCATTTAGATTTCTTCGCAGAATTTTTGCTTTTATGGAGCATTTCGAATGTCGTAAATCGACAAACATGGCAATGAAAGAATTCCTACGTACGTATTCCTGTACACCTTCTCCATAAGCGGAAATTATAACTATACGTGCTGTAATTCCATGATGTACGCATGTGGGAGTAAGTACAGAAAGGAAATGTACGTCACAAAGTGAGGAACTTGAATATTTTATATATAAATATGATGTATTGTAATGAAAACGCAATTTAACGTGAGTTCATTCATATCAGCCCATGGCAAATTATCAGTACCCAAACAAATTACCCATTGCCAGTTTATTCCCAAGGCGTGGAACAACTTACCCCCGAATTAGAGGTCTATCCAGAATTCACAGAAGACACAGCTTTTCCAGATCTCCTATCTATTGTAACCAGAATTAATGAAATTTTTCACTTTCACCTTTACCCGAACACATTGATTTAATTGCGTATCATACAATTTTCCTACATAGCTTCTACGTAATTTGTACATTTCTATACGTACATATCTAATGGTAAAAAATTGAAAACTTCAAAAACGTAAAAACGTGAATTGTTAATTGTAAAAAATCTTTGAAGTATTTTTTTCGCGAATAAGGTGGTGTAAAAATTCATTTTTATTGTTATAAGAATAAGACGCGAGAAACATAATAAACTTGAGAAGATGAAAGTTATTATATCGAGGAAGATAGGAAGTCCGTGATCTAGCTATCTAGTAGATCTTTTACATATTATTTTGTAAACTTTGTTTGGTGTTTTCCTCATATGGGTATGAGTTAGTTTGATAAAATTTCGGTACGTGGTAAGACACATGTCACATGTTTAAAAATATTGTGCTAAAATAAGAACATAATTTAGAAGAAAAAAATATTCAATTAAACGTACAATTACTGCCAAATCAATTTATGATAATAATATTATCAGTTAGGACGACAGATATATTTATATAAATAAAAATACTATCAGCATCTGAATGGACGTAAAAAATAGTTTAATGAAGAGTATTATTACGTAAAATAAAGCTACAGTACGTTTGGAAGAAAGATAAATAAGTAATACAAAAAAAAATGAATAATAATAAGGAACCGGTTATCATGAACAAGTGTTTTAGGTGGTGTTACACAAAATGAACGATGAATGACGAGGAGAGGGTTATATTACCATACTACAAAGTTAACAATGCTTTTAACATACAAAATATAAAAATAATGAAATATTTTTTTCATTTGGCACTAACCTTGTATAACCTGATGATTTTTTGAAGTTTTTATCAATGTAAATACGTCTAGTTTTGAGAGGTATATAGAGGTTGAAGAAAAAAATTGTAGTTTTCAAAACTAGTAATGTTTACATTAATTAAATTTCAGCACTGAGATCGCTTACATAGTTCATATCGTGGTGTGTCCCGATTTTCACACATTTGTCTTTGATTTGAACTTTGATCTTCCTCCTTTCCCCTTTTCCATCCTCCCGTCCCTCTTCCAGGTATTTTTATCAAATTTTTATGAAATTTTGTAACTGGAATGGAACATTTACCTGTTTTGTGTTACTCGTTAATGTAAATGTGTTTATGTAACTGTTGTGTTAAATTTTAAAATAAAATCAAATCACATTAAATAAAAACTTTAAAAAAAGTGTATGTATTACAAGTGCTCTATTTTAAATGTTAAAATGAAAATATTTCATTCGTATAAAAACGTAATCAGGGGATTTGAGGTACTTTTAAACATATTTAATGTTGGATTAAAAGAAATAATAAAATCACCGCCGAAATCGCTCGAGGCATCTAGAAATAATTTATTCAGCCTTCGTGAAAAACCTTTAATCTTTATCTTGAAAAAGGTAAATATTGGGGGAGATGAACCAAAGTCCGGGTAAAACCTCCCAAATGTTCACTTAGCGGGGGTGGTCAGGTTGGGGGGTGAGACAAATTTAAGTGGATGAAGCGATAAATAAATACACAAACGAAAGTGGTGGGAAACCAAAATTATTTCACTGCTGAAAAGATGATTTAACGACCTGCATTGGTAATTACGGCATGATATATTATAGTGAGAGGAAAGAAATCGATAAAATATTACAAACATACACATATAAACTTACACAAAGAAAGGAAACAAAAGTCCATTAAATAAGGTACTGTAGAACGGGGCTACTTGAACTTTGATGTGTTACTTGAGCCCAGTACAAAAAAATATTTAGATCTGTTTTTGGTCTACAATAATGAACATATCGACATGATTCATCGTTTCCCTGACAGGTGACACTTATTGTCACGATACGTTCATTATTGTAGACCAAATACAGATCTAAATATATTTTTTGTACTGGGATCAAGTAACAAATCAGAGTTCAAGTAGCCCCGTTCTACGGTATCGCAGAAGTTTTTCAGTAATATTCCTTCCTGTTTATTGTTTGGTTAAATTTTCTAATAAATTATTTCTACATATATTTGTTGATAAACAATAATAAAATATTTTTTATGAACATAAAATAAAAGTTTTCTCATAAAAATGTTTTTCTTCATTAATTGACTCGGCAGTAACTTAATGGTACTATTTATCCAATTTTTTATTTATGTTTCACTTATGGTAAATACCACTTTTTCTTCAAATTTATTGTAACAGGTGTTTCGATGGTCTCCGAATCTTTTGAAAATAATGCGGAATGCATTGAAACACGTGTAACAATGGATTTTAAGGAATAGTGGTATTTACCAAGTAAAACTGAAATCCAAAAAAATCATCTATGTATCTTATTTTCATCGTATTTATACATAATAATATAAAACATAATAATGTTAATAATAATAATAACAATAAAACCCTTATCCGCATCCCAATGGTGCATAGGGCACTGCGTCATATAAACGCAGTGTTATCTTGATCGCTTACACATGAAGGAAAGGTGATCAGCTCTCCGCTTCGGGTACCAGTCCAGGGTAATATTGAATAAATATGACAGTGAAAAAATCACTTGTATTTATTTTACCCCCCTTGGGAATCGAACCCGGGACCTCCAGAACGGTAGCCCAGCGTGCTGACCATTACACTACGGAGGCGGACACATTTGCTAATAATGTTATTTAAGGAAATACAACCTATTAAAAAAAATACTAACCATGTCGACCATTCCCCGCAAGGGTATGCAGAGAGAATAGAATGCCACACCAATCTGTCTTTGCAATGATCTTCGCCTCTTCCACATTTATGCATGTCCTCATACATACCTACCAATCATTCCAACTCCTGACCAGACCATATTTATATTGTTGAAATATTTGATCAACCATAGTTTACAACCCACATATTTATTTACTGAGAGTAAATGGAATCCAAACATTGTTTTAATTTAATTTAATTTTTATAATTTCTTTCATTCAGTGTCAACACAGCACCATTGTACGTTGAAATCTGTAAAAAGTCCCACAAGTCTATGATAAACGCACATTATTTATTGACATCTCATCAAAGATGAAGAAGAATATGGAAGTCTGGGCATTTACGGGGCTGATGATTTATGGCTGTCATAGGCTGGTTTAAGTGATCACTTTACACACGTGTAACATTCACCAATTCTACCCATTATTGAACCAATCAATAAAACCAGCCTTTGACGGTCGTCAGCCCCGTAAATACCCAGACTTCCATAATCTTCTTCATCTTTGATGAGATGTCAAAAAATAATATGAAAATAACTCCTGTTATGGGAGATAACCCAGATTTTGTGAACAAGTATTTGGACACACTCAAAATGTTGTTATGATAAACGCATTTAAACTTTGAAATTTTGTATTAATTCTTATTGTTATTTTACATTATTTTTTGTTTGTAAATAAAAATAATACTTGACACTGGCAGAAACATCCTTTCACTGGGTGACTGCCAAATAAATAAAAAAAAATCGATGAATTTCTTTGCGTTTACTTTTGCATGAGCGACATACAACAGCAGACAGAAATGAATCGTCACATTGCGTGGCAATTCTATTACCATTCCCGCAATGCGCCCACCGCTACTGAGCCGGGGCACTACACAGCGAATCATTTCATCTGTTAAACGGATAAAAATAATTTTCGTCGGATAATACCCGCTACAAATAATACCCGTCCTCAACAATCTATAGTCAGTTTGGCCAGACGTGTTTTCGTATGTCTTCCGATCAGCAACTTTAGGTTGTACAGGGTTTCTGTGATTGACCATGGTCGAGAACAGTTAAGGGTGAGATCTCAAACGTTATATGGTATATTAAAACACCATATATATGTATATATAAAAAAAAAGCTCCCCGCGTTTCAATAACCATATATTAGTTTTGAAGAAAAATGTATTTTTTCACAAAAAAAATTAAAAAAATGATTTACTCGAAATTCTGAATCAGTTAATTTTCTTTGATTCCTCCTTACTACTCAAATTCTACCACAAAACTCAAATTTTTGGAAATTCTATGTATATGAACTAATTTTGAAACATCGTTCTTAAATCACTAGAACTTCACTAGAGACATCTATTGGTGAGATGAAAAGACGCTTTTTATTGATCAGAAACTGTTGTATACCATAAATACGTGAGGTCAAAACCCTGGATTATAAAATTGAGTAGTGTGGTTGTCAATAATGGGTAGAATTGGTGAATGTTACAAGTGATCACTTAAACTAGTCTATGACGGTTGTCAGCCTCGTAAATGCCCAGATTTCCAATTCTTCTTCACCTTTGATGAGATGTCAAAAAATAATATGAAAAATAACTCCTATAATTGGAGATAATCCAGATTTGTGAACAAGTACTTGGACACACTCAAAGTGTTGTAAATTTTTATTTTGATTTATCTAGTGTAAACATAAAACGTTTTTCGAGCCACTGTGAGTTCGGGGGAAAGGTACGCAAAGTGAAGATTAAAACAATACACCCCGAGGACTCTCGACGCAGTGGCGGTACGTGGGAGGCGTTCAGAGATTTATCGGGGCAAGACAGATAAATAAATAAACATGGACCACGGTGAAAATGCCGGAGTAAAAAGTTGAAACGTGGTCGCGGCGACCTTTACCCACCCTTTAGCCGCGGTGGGGGATACAATTAATTGCGATATTCACGGCTACATCCCCGACAACTTTGTAATGTATTTTACGAGGTAGGATACGTGCGATATTTGCAAATAAAATACGAACCTGAGAGCGAGCAATTCAACGTCGGAATGATAACACATTTATTTCTATGTTACACCCTTTGCATGCGTAATAAAAAAAAAATTAGTTATGAAAACGAATTGGGACTTTTATTTATATAAATAAAATAATAAATAATGCGTTTTGACATCTCAACATAGATGAAGAAGAATATGGGGGTCTGCGTATTTCAAGCCTTATGATCAAGCAGGTTAAGTGATTACGCAAAATACGAAATTTCATATAACGAGTAATTTTCAAGGTGTTTTTTTAACAGGCATAAACGTAATTATTTTAGCAATGCTTACAGCATTTTCAGTGTGTCCAATTCACAAATTAGGATTTTCTTTACTTAGGAGATATTTTTACATTTTTAAATCTAAACATAGATGAAGAATAATATGGAAGTCTGGGTATTTACAGGGCTAACGATCAGTCATAGGCCGTCAACATTATGTAACAACACGGCATGTGCCGTGGCGTAGGTAGACGTATGACTGCGAAACTGGCGTCGCGGATTCGATTCCAGCCAAGTGCAAAAATAAATTTAAAAAAGCTTTATTTTTAATTGTTCTGGGTGTTTGGGATGTATTTTTAACATTTGCCTTCCTTATCCTTACTATCCTACCTGCAGACAAACCTCTTAAAGTAAAGGCCTTGCGTGTTATTCCTTTAAACAAATATGTATGTATATATTTTTCCAAACCTAAAAAAAAATCCACGAATATTTCAATAACACTAAAAATACATTTAAATAAATAAAATTAACCATTCCTATCCTTATTATCCTACCTGCAGACAAGCCTATAAAGGTAGAGGCTTTGAGGGTTATTCATTTCAACAAATATAAATCTTTTTACCAAACATAAAAAAAAATCTCAAAAAATTTCAAAAAAACTAAAAATACATTTAAATTACTTAAATGAAATGTTTTTCTATGGCATATTTACGTTAATTCCATTTGGGCAAGTATTGCAGAATTCGGTATCAGAAAGTCCCCCACTAAAGGCAATAGGGGTCCACCGAGAGCCATAAATCTGAGGTTAACAGTATCCGCTCAGGAGTCCCATAGCAGCAAGAAGGCTCGTGTCTCGTGAGGCTATTACTTTGGTCGGAATTTGTTCCAAGATGTAACTATCTTCTCTATGTAAATTAATGCACTTGTTTTTGCTTAATTACTCTGAATTAGGGACCCTTAGCTGATCATCTGTGTGTATGCGTACTTATCTACACACATACAATTTGGATAGAATGTGCGCTGCTACAAGAATTTTGGTTTTATATATACTACTACTACTATTACTTCTACTACTACAACTACAATCACGCCATTTCCCCGCAGTGGTAGGCAGAGAGCATGGAACGCCACACTTTTCTGTCATGACATACACTCCTCGCCTCCTTCACATCCATACATCTAGTCATATATGTCATATTTTAAAAAAAAATCATAAATTTTCAGATCATTTTTAACTAAATATTTACCCGCTACAGGGCAGAAAGTGTTGTTTGTTGCATTTTGAAGAAAAGTTATTGTTTAATAATTTTTTTTAAATATCCTAAATATTTTTCAAATGGAGAAAAAACATTCAGGTTTTACCTAAAAAGATCTGTTGCAGAGTAAATAGCTCAATATGTGACTTGATATTATTTTTAATACATTTTATTATATTTTTACACTTTGAAAACGATCTCCTGAAAAATCAATTGTTTTTATATATGACGTTGTTGAAAGGAGTGAGCTATATGTAGATGAAGAAAGAAATAATATTCTTCCAACGTAATAAGTATGGTACAACTGACTATTTTGAGAATAATGTGATTCTGAAGTAAATAATTATCTATTATTGAACATTTGTATGCTGGAAGCGTCGCTAAGGAAGAAGCGAGATGGGGTAGCTTAATTATTGTATTAATAGCCTATCCAGAAAAGTCGTAAGGCGGCTGTAAACAAGCAAAATGACCACAACACAAAACTGGTAGTAAACTAAACCGACGAGTATAATTGATCGGAGGTCTCTTCACTCAGGCAATTAATTCACTTGCCTCCATAATAATGGAAAACCTACTACTGTTCGCGGACTAAAAGCCATCCAAGCAAGCCCACGGTAATTCCAAGCAATACCCACTCGACTGGAATAATTACCGTTCAATCGGAAACGAATGGTCCTTGTTTCTCTCTCCCACCGACCCTTGCGCATCAAGGGTGGAACGAGACGAATATAGGGGTGTCGGCTTGGTCGTGCAAACCACCTATACGATGGATAAGTTATATTTACGTAGATCGCGATGCCAACTTTTAATTGAATAAAACTTGCGGTCACAATTTTAAGTGAGAGGCTGTGACGAAAGTTCCACGGTTCGCTCTGGATGCATCTGGCGTACACGTTTCACAAAATGACCGGTTGATTTTCAGGGAGCAAATTTTAACCTTAATTAAAATACGTTTTTCACAAGACGGCTGCCCATATCAATACCTAGTAATTTTTTATCCTCAATTATTTTAGAGATATTTAAAAACATCAAATTGTAAAAAAAAGTTTTTTCATATATATTTAAAAAAAATTGTATTTAATTAAGGGTTTACAGTTTTCTCAAGATAATTTATCCGCACGGAAGGAATTATTACATTATGTAAGTGTTTCGAAATGTGTCATTTGAGGAGTGTGGTTGGCAATCATGGGTAGAATGGTTGATATATTGTGTGTAAAATGATCACTTAACCAACCTATGACAAGTCAAAAGCTTTGTAAATACCCAGATTATCATAACGTAGTACAGGAGAAAGTGACCAACTAACAAAACGTTAAATGTTCAGGAGGGTTATTTAAGTCACTTTTCCTTGGCAAGAAAATAAACATCTATGCAGTTAGTCATTTTAAACAAGTCAATATGTTAAACTTCCAAGTTTGAAATCCTTTGGAATTTTTTTCAGGGCAATATTAAGCTAGTAAGATATCAAATAGTCAATAATCACGTTTTTGTAAATAATGCACTTGGTCACTTTCTCCTGTATGACTACGATATTATTCAACATCTATGTAGATATGTCAAAATGTAAAATACACATGTTTCGGTTACATAAATAAATCTTGAATCTAAATAAACTGAGTAAAGGAAGAGCAACGAAGAGGAATGTTAGAAATGCGAATGCAACGTACCTACATTTTTCAGAATAAATAAATGATTTGTATTGAAAAGTTGTGTGGCAGAAGTTCGCGGAGAGGCTGCACTCTCGGAAGGCGGTACAAAGCACAACTTATTCAAAGCTTTGCATACGAAAGCTTAACGAACAACAAATACTTAGCGAGACGGGGGAAGACTTCCGTGTTGTTGTAGACAGCAAACCTAACTCAAAGATCGTAGAAGTGGTTCCTTTCAAGATTTTTGAAAAGGCGAATTCAGAGGTACGTACGGTTAACTAAATATTTTTACATTTTATATCTCGTACAACGTAACCTTCGCTCTTTATACGACTCATATCATTTACACATGAATATAAATCTTACAAAACGGATGAAAGCTTGCGGTGAAAATAAACCTTATCATCTCCTTTGTTACTTTATACTGTACTTTTAAAATACATTTGAGTAAATTAAGAGCTTCTTGGCTTATCGTTTAACATAATTATTTTGTATAATATTGTAAAATTACAAAGTAAATATTACTTAAATATGTGGTGTTTTTTGTTTAATTTATCCCAATAGTTTTGTCTTTGCACTGTTTCGTGTCTGTCTGCTGTGCTGGTCGGGGTTGTGGGCGTCTGTGTACCGGCCAAAGTCGAATCGGAATCGGATCTAGCTGACTAATTGAACTAAACACTAATCCCTTTCACTGCCTACACTGGCGTACTTCTAGAAAATTTGGTGATGGACTTACAATCTTGTATTTATTTAGATTGGCAGTGACAGCTATATTGAAAGCTTTTAAATGTAATTTCACAGTAAAATCGGGATACAATTTTATATTGTTTCACATTTTCAATAAATTTCGCAAGTAAGTTAAAAAAAAATGCTCAGCAAGAGCAGATCTGTCAGGAAGCCTAGATGCTTCTGTATCAGATCTGGGCATGCGGTGGGACAGCTTTTAATATCCCAATAGTTTCGTATTTATTGCTTTAATATTTAAATAAGAATTTGTGAATACCAGTTACTGTTTTGAAAATGCTTTCTTAGGAGTAAACACTTAATAAAGTAATAAAATAGTGATAAAGGTTTGATTTAAAAAAAAATGTAAAAATTTCAAATATTTAGTTTAATACAATATTATTATGTAGTTTTTTCACATTTACTTGTTTTAAGTATTAAAAAAATTAATTGACAAGTTGTATATAAATCTATTACACTAATAGACATATTAATACAAATAAATAAATATCAATATACAAGCCTTAGTGTTCAAAGGGCTAACGACTTGTCAATGGCCGGTTTATCACCTTACACAAGCATAATATTCACCATTCTACCCATGACTAACAACCACATAACTCAAATTTCAGAAGGTGTATATATCCTTCAATGGATACCTTCTGTCGCGTGTGAGTTCTTGGCTGCATATATGGTTGAATTAAGTAAATTAAAAGGCAAACCAATAAAAAAAATAGCATAGACATTCATAAAATGTTCAAAAGATTTCTCTTAATTATTTTACACATAAAAACGTCTAAAAACATAATTTTAATTTATCATTAAACTTAACATATTTTTTTTATTTTAACTGACTCATTATTAAACAGTGTGCGTGCTAGTCATATGTGACTTCTCTGGCCGAATACAGTTTAGACCGCGATTGTGTAAATTATTTTTTTATTTTATTAATTGTTTTATCTTCGTGTAAGTATTCAATATGATTTTTTTACATCTCACCAATAAATGTCTCTAGTGAAATTTTAGTGATTCAAGAACAATATTTCAAAATTAGAAAAAATATAAAGAGCTTCCAAGAATTAAAGTAGAGTGGTTGTCAATAATGGTTAGAATTGTGAATGTTACAGTGTGTAAATTGATCACTTAAACCAGTCTATGGCGGTCGTAAGCCCCGTAAATGCCCAGAAATCCATATTCTTCATCATCTTTGTCGAGATGGCATAAAATAATTTGAAAAATAACTGTTGTAGTTGGAGATAATCCAGATTTGTAAACAAGTATTTGGACACACTTAAAATGTTGTAAAATTATAATTTATTTTTAATTTTTATTTGATTATAAGTGGCTGATTAAGTGCTAGTCGTATGTAGCTTCTCTGCGCGAATACAGCTATGACCGCAATTGTATATATTATAATTTCATCTTATTTTATTCTAAGTATTTTTAATTTTATTTCGTTCAATGATTCGTTTAAGGAGCACTTCCATACGAACGAATTGATCCTGCCCCGGGGCGGAGTGTCCGACAGCGCAGGGTCGCGGTGAACATTTGGTAAGTGAAACAAATTCGGTTTGCGGCGATTTATTGCATGTACGGCGTTATTTATGCCCCGCACAGGGCGGTTCATTACGGCACTGCATTAAGAGATGTTGCCTGCACCGCTCCGTTTCGGCATTAGGATTTAAAAGAACAAAAATTATAATGTTGCGGCCGCCGGACGATGCCGGACGCGATGCAGCGCCGAGATTTATCGTGGGAACGTGGCAGCACTCGAGTAACTACGTAATGTGTGTTTTATACTTTTTTTCCTTGTTTCCCAATGTGAGTTTAACTGCAAATTCATGTTGTGGAGCTTTTTTAATGTATGTATCTGTAAATATCGAACCCTTTCTGGAAACGCTATACTACTTTATTAATAATGGTTTTTAAACTCATGACTCGTTCGTAAACATCTCTTCGTAGTGTAAAATAGTAGGTATTTAATAATCCAGTAAATTGACGTATTCAATTCAAATAGATCTACAGACGTTAACTTTGAAAAGACTCTAAATAAGCTAGTAAATAAAAATAACAAATATATTTTTTAATTTAGCGTCCCAAGGACCCAACTCTAAAATATAGAATAATACGTATCACATCATTTTCAAAGACCTTAACATACGGTGTTTGAAAATGATACGGAATGCATCGAAACACGCATCACAGTAGGTATATTTTATGAAAAAGTGGTATTTACTAAGTAAAACCTTAATAAAAAAATAGATTTTACCACAAAGTGACTGATGTGACCGAATCAATTAATAAAATTTAATTTTTATTCGATTATTATACCCATTAGTACCCCCTTCTAACCCTAATCCCCACCCAATGGTGCATGGGGCACTTCATCGTATTGAAGCAGTGTCAACTTGATCGTTATTTACAAGAAGGCAAGGTGATCAGTCTTGTGCTTCAGGGACCAGTCCAGGGTAATATGAAATAAATATTAGTGTGCAAAATCACAAATATTTATTTTCACCCCCTCTAGAAATCGAACCATTACACATCTTTTTAATTTCCTTCACTTCTTGTTCTAATGTTTACCTCTCTTTATAAAAGTGTAATTAAATGTAGTTTCATCGAAAATAATCACATTTTTTAAATTAAAGTGCCAAAAGTAACTAATAAAATAAAGTAAATATAAAAACATGTAAAAATATATCATAAATACAAAGTAGAAAGATATTTCTAAAAAGTAAAAAAATCTTTTCTTGGCAATGCGAACAACAATTTAGCGAGATTTAGTTGCGAAAGGAAAGTTATTTTATTATTTATAACAAGGAAAATACGCCAGCGTTATGGCGGAGAGCATTTTTTCTATAAAGAATGTTCGATGAGGAGAGTTGATAAAACAAGAGAATGCGGTCTGCCGAAATAAATATTAGGCCAAATAGAATACAAAGCGGTGTTTTCTGCTGCGCACATATGCCTTAAGTTAATTAAATGTTACCTACTACAAGAGGCGAAACACGACCGAGCGGGGAATAAAGAATAACAGAGGCAATTTAATCCCAAAAAACCAGACAAATAAAAACGGGGTAAATAGTTTTCCCATGAATTCGTATAGAGCGCCGCCAAAAAAGTCGAGCCGTGGAGAGGATCCGAGGGTAGAACAAGATATAATATGTAGTATTACCCACTACCCTCTACGATACACCCTCACACAGATACAGTAAACATTTTCAGTTCCGCCTATTAACCCAAATAGTCGGTCCGTTTTAGTCTTGTCATTTTTTTTCTAATCAGCCAATTTGTATTCCTGCGAGCATAGTGTACTAGACTCCGGAGCGCCTCCTCCCTTTGCTCTTCAACCCCTCGCGGGCCACCTTTGAGTTCGGATTCAGGATCTCGAAGATACCCGCGTCTTACTTCTGTCCGCCGGATAATTATAGTTTCCTCTCCGCGAAAAATTGCCGGGATAAATCCCGGGGAGAGAAAATGTAAATCTCGCGCAGGAAACGGATGGAGAGTCTTAAATCCACTGTGAATTATTCGCGAAGTCTGTTTGAATTTACAATTTCGTGACGCGTTCCCAATGCTCGCGTTGGCGACTTGAAATTTCTAGAAAAATGTTTTTGCACCTCGACCGCAAACCACAATAATAAAGTGAAGTGTGATAGTACATATTATCCTTATTATAAAAACAATGACATAATATTCGTACTCAGTATATAATTAATCAAAATTACTTAAGTATTATGCTTATCACCATTGTCAACTTCTCCTGAGTTGTAGTGAAAAACTAGAACACTGAATTAATTTCATCGGTTTAAATGAATGTACTGGTTGCTATCACAACTTGTCAACTTTTAAGTAGTAACACGTAAGATGAAAACAAAGCAGACACTATTATTAAGATATAAAATATTTCATTTCATATTTTAAATGGCACGGTGATGGTCCCAAGAGTGAACAATAAATATGGAAGTTGAACACTTCAATAGGTACATAGTTCTTAACATTTTTTATTTGTGGAGGTAAGATGCCAAATAAAAATATGAACCAAAGGCAAAATAATGGAATGAGTAAATGATCAAGAGTTAATATCGTTAAAAAAATGTTACTTTATTTTGTTCATCATGTTAAAAATTTTACAAGACTCAAACTTAGCTTGATAGGTTTCTTCATAAAAAAATATTTGTAAATTTCATTTTATGAATTTATTAATGAATGTATAAATGTATCGATATGTAGGTACATACGAGTATATATTTAACAAATAAATGAATTTAATTTACAACATTTTGAGTGTGTCCAAATACTTGTTCACAAAATCTGGATTATCTCCAATTACAGGAGTTATTTTCACATTATTTTTGACATCTCATCAAAGATGAAGAAGAATATGGAAATAGTGAAGTTCTATTGATTCAAGAACAAGGTTTCTAAATTGGTTCATATATACAGAACAACCACACTACTCAAATTCTTGGAAGTTCTGTATATATGAACCAATTTAGAAACCTTGTTCTTGAATCAATAGAACTTCACTATTTCCATATTCTTCTTCATCTTTGATGAGATGTCAAAAATAAATGAATTTAAAAAAGTAAATTTTCAGCAAATTAATATTTAGGTATCTACGGATATATAGATGATTGATGATAATTAAATGATCATTTTTACAAGTTTAATACGAAGTTTGAGCAACAAAAACAGTTAAAAATCCTTTTAAAAATGAAATAAAAAATTAAAATGTTATTAGGCTACTATATTTCTTCAGTTTTACGTAGTTCCTTTAGTTAGATCCAAGATATTACCAAACAAACTATTCATATAAAACACAGATCGGGTGTTTTGAATTCTAATACAACCTCTTAACATCTCACAGACAAATAGAATCTTTTATCTGTAATACTTAAACGAAAACGTTAGAAATGACGCCCGAGTCCAGCGTGCCTCATTATGCGAATAGCTCTGCAAACCTAATTCTCTTTATTGGCCTGTTAAGATATTGTATACAATATTATGGGGGCAGTTACTCGCCATCCCTTGAACTGAAATATGACTAACTCGCCCTGCCCATACTGAAGTAGACATTACTTTTTGATGTACGTCCAAGTGACAGTTTACTGATAATTTTCTGAGACAAAGAATGCGTTCGAGATAAAAAAAAACGGCCATCCTCCCCGAACAGACCTTGTTTATGAAATATATATGTACTGCTTTGTAATAAAAGAACATAATTTCATTTTGGAAAATGCTGAAATTGTTCGAACGGACAGAGAAGTGTGTAATAATTTGTTTGAAAATATTTTTTTAGGAGAAAAATCCCTGATATTAAGAGCTTTCATACATTTTACTTTTAGCAGGAAATATATTGTAGGTACGTATAGGTACAATATACGATCATAATAATACGTAAATAAAAGGAAAGGAAAAACATTTAAGATTCCATAAGATTTTGAATGTCCATAAGGAAAATCAAGTATACAACATTCACCAAATTATGTTTGTCTTTCTAAAAATGTTGTTATGATGATAATAATCAAAAGCGTTTATAAGGTTTTTTATGTATACTCGTACATAAAAATTGAAAAATAATGTTTGTAATGTTGATTATATTAATGATTGTTTAAAATTAATAAAAAGAAAAAAAAATAAGACCTTAACACATGTTATTTCAAATAATATTAAGTCATAAACAAAAAAAAGCGAATTATTAAAAAATAAGTGGTCTTAAGCTCTGATTCAAATAAAATATCTGATGACTAAAGAACTGTTAGCAAGGTTTTTTTTATTATATAATACAATCAGCTCTCTGAAATGATCATTTACTATTTAAATAATAGACTACATAGTCCTGATAAAAAGTCATAGTTCTGTCATAAAAAGCTCAATTTTTTTTGTGAAAAAAAAGTTCAAAAAAGTTCAAACCTTTTCCTGACACCCTGTAGATATATACGAAACATAAAAATAAATATGTATGTGTTTACAATTATGTACTTGATACACATTCAATAAGTATTAGTACGAACTTAATCACGGAACCCGCATTCCGATCGGTAAAGTAACTTTCCAATCGGATCCCGTGAAGATATCCGTTTCCGCGTATTTTCCGCCGCACGAAATATTACGTCCGCAAATCTTCGATATTCTCCTAAAATATACCACAAGGTTTCATGGACTTAATAACATAAGACACTCGTATTATGATGGAAAGTTTGGTGCCTCTAATCAGACACATTAATCGAAAATCGAAATATAAAAAAAGGTTTTTCTCAAAAATCAAATCTTTGAGTAAAATATCTTGCTAAACTTATAAGCTTTAAGCTTTTTAATACTCAAGCTCTTACTTTATATACTTAATATACTCTAGTGCAGTGCTCCACAACCTTTTTCCACCTACGGCACACCAAAATTCTTCCTAGAATTCCGCGGCACACCAAAAGCTAAAAAATATAGACAATTGAAAATTTAATTTATGTATTAATTTTAAATCAAACACAGTTTTTTGAGTCTACTAAGTTGTATTTTATTAACACAAAAACATTAAAAAATTAAAATTGTGACAATTGTTTCGCCTTGTTAGGGCATTATCAAACGAAAATTATTTTGTTATATTAATCATTCTTTACTATATTTCGAAAAATAGACAAAATTATTGAAATTTATTTGTCATTGTGTATTAAATATGTTATGAATAATTATAAAATATCATATACATTAATTTGACCGCGGCACACCTGTATCCGGCTTGCGGCACACCAGTGTGCCACGGCTCACCGGTTGCGCAGCACTGCACTAGTTGACCAAAAAATTCACTGTGTGAAAAATTACAATGTACGTCGAGGAAATTGAATGAAAAAGTAGGCAAAAGGTACACACTTTATACAATAATTTATAAACTAACTAACTAACCATCATACCTCTCATAGGCAGAGAGAATAGAACGCCACACTACTCTGTCTTTGCAAACATGCTTCGTCTCCTTCACGTTCATGCATGTCCTCATACGTACCCTCTGATTATTTCGACTCCTGACTGGATCGCTTTCAAGTATTTGATATGCTTGATCATGCCAAGTTTTCCTTAGTCTTCCTCTGCTCTTTTTTCAACTACATTCACCTCATAAATTATGCCGAACAATTTTATCACATCTTTGTTGCCAGTTATTTAGGAAATATTGATGGATAGATGATGATTTTTTCAAAATAAATAAATAAATTGTCCGCCTCCGTTGTCTAGTGGTAAGCGCATCTGGCTAGCATGCTTGAGGTTACGGGTTCAATACCCAGGGGAGTCAATTTAAATATGGGTGGTTTTCATTTTCATATTTATTTAATATCATCCTGGACTGGTACCTGAAACACAGGGCTAATCATCTTGCCTTCGTGAAATTAACGATCAAGATAACACAACGTCGATATAATGGAGTGCCCTATGCACCATTGGGTGGGCTTCAAAGTTAGAAAAAGAAGAATTTAAATCTTTGAAATTGTGTTTTGAAAGAATAGTCATAGTTTTTATCATTGTAAAATTATTACATAACTCGTTTAGCCTAAATTGTTGAGGCAACAAATTCGGAAACCCTGGTACGTGGTACGTGTTGTTTACCGGTTCAAAAAATAAAAAGCTACAAAAAGTAAATAAGCAACTCTTCCACCCCTCTCCATTGTCTCTGTGGCGCATTAGAGGCCACCTCCCCGTTTCTTATTCAATCCTCTGTGTTATGGAAAAAGTGTTTTGGAATAACAAGCAAAAACAGCGGAAATCGTTTTTCATTCTCACCCTGAGAGATTGTCACGTGTGCCGATATTGGGAAACAAAAGTCCTTTAAATAAGGTATCGCAAAAGTTTTTCAGTAATTTTCCTTCCTGTTTATTGTTTAGTTAAATTTTCGAATGAGTTATATCTACATATATTCGTTCATATATTATGATAAAACATTACTTTCATGAACATAAAATACATTTAGTTTTTACATAACAATATTTTTTCATTTATTGATTCGGCAGTCACTTTGAGGTAATATTTGTTCATATTCAATTTAAGCTTTACTTGGTATATACCAAGTTTTTCAGTAATTTTCCTTCCTGTTTATTAATGACTTAAATTTTCGAATAAATTTTATTTACATATTTATATTCGTTCATAAATTATATTGTAATAAAACATTATTTTTATGAACATAAAATAAATTTAGTCTTCCCATTATTTTTTTTCACTTATTGATTTGCCAGTCCTTTAGAGATACTCATAATACTTATCCATTTTAGTTTATGTTTTACTTGGTAATTACCACTTTTTCTTAAAATGTATTGTGACAGGTATTTTGATGCCTTCCGCATCGTAAGAAATTTGAAAATTATGCGGTATGCATCAAAATGCGTGTCTTTATGTTGGTTATGGTTTTAAGTACAATGTGCGTATTGTGAATAGATTGACGGAGGTCGGTTAATGTATTTCCCACAAGTGCTTGGTTATGTTTTCAGTAAAATATGTGTACTGTTAATAGATCGACGGAGGCTAGTCAATGTTTTTCCCACAAGTTCTTGGTTATGTTTTCAGTACAATATGTGTACTGTTAATAGATCGATGGAGGCTAGTCAATGTTTTTCCCACAAGTGCTTGTTATGTTTTCACTACAATGTGCGTATTGTGAATAGATCAACAGAGGTTAGTCAATATTTTTTTTACAAGCGTTTGATTATGTTTTCAGTAAAATATGCCTATCGTAAATAGATAGAGAGGCCGGTCAATGTTTTTCCTACAAGTGCTTGGTTATGTTTTCAGTACAATGTTAATAGATCGACGGAGGCTAGTCGATGTTTTTCCCACAAATACTTGGTTATGTTTTCACTACAATGTGCGTATTGTGAATAGATAGTACGGTTTCTAGTTGAATACCAATTTAATTTAATATAAGGGAAGCAAAATGAAAGCGGATTACTTTTAACACAAATTTATTCAGTTCTATAAAATTACAATCAAGAAATACTTAAGAATAATCGCGTGATTCTAATATGAGAACAGTTGAAATACGTGTCGATCGGAGGACAGGCGGTGACGAAATGTGACGGGCCAGTTTCCGCTCGTTGCGGGCTCCGTAGGGTGTTCGGTTATTCACTCGATTCGAGTTGCCATAGATATGTGGGTTGCCACAATAGACAGAGGGTGGTCAGTATTTTTCTTACATTTTTGTCTTCAGTTAGTTAAAGTTAAGTACAAGTAATTAGGTATTCCGGACACTAGTGATCAGTGGCGCCAGGGTATGTGGAGGCTCTGTATAGGGGGGTATGACCCCACCCTAGCGACGTGAGGGCGACCTGTTATGTTTACAAATATCCCGATATCAAAGTGTCCCTCTTACTTAGTTACTAACTCGGGGTGGATGTGAGATAAGATTGCTCAAAGAGGTAATTCGGAGGGGAATAAAAGGTACTGGAGAAAAATTCAGATTTTTATTATTTTATGACGCGATGTGTTTTGCTGCCATGTTACGCATTTAGGAGTGGTGCAATTTTTGTGATGTTTGTTTATATAGGGTGTGTAATAAGTGTCCTCAGAATTATTCAAGTGGAGAGGGATGTCATTTAAAATGGCGTTGTCAACCGCTGACTAAAATTGAAATATGTACATCATATAAAAAAAATTAAAAACGCACAATACATCAATTAATTTTCGCATTTTACTAAAAAACTGACCAGTAATACATGTCAAGATTTATACATCATATAGCTATTTAAAATGAGTGGATGGTGCTTGTACATAAGTTCAAACAGGAAATATATATCCATATACCGTAAAGTGGGTATACATTGCACCAAAATACTGCATTTTTTCAAAAAATTGTCTATTCAGATCAGGTTTTTTACTTTTTCTGAGGTTTTAACTATTGCTATGTAATAACACATATACCTGTAACATGTCTGATACGTTTTTAAATTTTTATCTATTTCGCCTGTATTTTTTTTTAATATTTATATTTTGGTGCAAAGTATCCCGGGGTAAAGTACAACTTTGCACCATGATATTTTCTCTACACTTTTCGTACTAGAATCCAAACTTATGCAAAGTAAAGGCTATCCTACAAGTTTTGTTGCACCTTATGAAGGGTTTTGGCTCACAGTTCACTAAATGCAGATTATAATATTGTATAATTATGAAAAAATAAGACACTTGATAGAATTTTTTTTTAAAAAATATTGAAAAATCTAACAAAAATGTCTTTTTTTTCAATACTGAACGTTTAAAATTATATAAAATAAAAGGTGGACATTTAAAACATATCGTACTACATAGGTAATAGGAATTAAAATTAAATTAGGTCTTAATATGGTCAAGTTCCGGGACGATAAAGAAACCTCTTTTGGATTGCATTTTCGGTTCTTTTATGGAACCCGCTACATCCTTCCAAGAATATTAAAGAAATTCATCCTTCATCGGCCACTTCCACGATTTGAGACTCGCCTGCATGGATTTAACAGCTCTGTCTTTCTTTATTTCCAAAATCTGTCCCGGAAATTTTTCTCCTTCATAATGAAATACGACATATTCTCCCACCTTCTTTTTTACTGGTCCTAATGAAACGGAAGAACAAATACGATAACTGGTTTGAGTTATCGTTTTTGTTCTTCTCCCTCTTCCTGAAAGCTTCCGTGTGAACTATAATCAGTTAATGCTAGATATGCTGGAAGTTTCGATGCGGAAGGTGGGATCATTGATGTAGTTGGTTCAGGTAGCATTTGTGTCTCGTCAACGTTCATTTCGACATTTGGATCGTGAGCAATGCTCTTACCTGGTTCTATCGGTACCGTTTTCCTGCGTTTTAAGACTGAATTCTTTGGGTTGAATCTGTTTTCTTCCAAAAACTGTTGAAAACTCTGGCGCACGTCATCGTCATACGCTTTTAATGGCAACCGATTAAGCAACTGACTAGTTTTAGCAACAGTCAAGGTTTTATGTCTTTGCAAAAATGATCTTATCCATTCAGAGCCTGGTACGTTGTTCTTTAATATTCGTACTCTTCTGCCAAATCTATCCAAATAGGCTATTAGAATGTAGCAAATGTTAAAAACACTCACTGGGAAACCGTACTCACTCATGTCTACTATGCAGTTTACGAAGGATTGCTCTTCGCCCTTGTCACATATCGGAGGTTTTCCAACAGGTTTTGTGTGCTGACCTTTGAGCTTATAGTTAATAGTCCTTCTGGGGATTTTCTTCAGCCTTTCTTTGAGTGATTGTACCATTTCGAATGGCCTCCAAACACTGCTCCACTCTCTTCGGTGTAAAATCGCAGTATCGTCTGGCATAAGGCCGCTGTTCGTGTGTTCTTGACATTTTTGAAAAAAATATACCATCAGAAATTAAGTAAGTACACAAAACCTATAGATATTTAGCAAACATGTCAAGTTGTACTAGCTGTTTTAAGACTTTTCATCAAATTAATTAACTATGGCCTTTTGTGGATACTTTGCACTTGGTGCAATGTTACCCCAAATGTGGTCAATACAAGTCAGTTCTTAAAAAAATATTATTTTTACATAAACTTGACAACGTAACTAAAAAATACAGCATTTGAGAAAAGCAGGGCCTACTTACCTACGATTTAGAGACCACTCACTTGTTGTAACTAGTTTCAGTATACTGATTCCACTGGATTTTTTCGAACACAATTTTCAGACAGAAAACTTTCTTTACGTTCGGACAGGAAAAACGCATTGAAGCAATAGCGACCGACTGTTACTTCTGTAAACTAAAAAGTAGATTGAAGTGCCATCTATCAGAAACAATAGAAAGTAGAATGAAAAATGACATGTATCAGAGATGACCAGCTCTACAATTTCTTTACAGAAGGTGGTGCAAAGTATCACCCATGGTGCAAAGTATACCCACTTTACGGTATTTTAATAATTTTTAATTTTACTTTAAATTAGTTTTCGAAAATACAGAAAAAGTGGTATTTACATAAAACAGAAAAAGTAGTATATACTTAGTAAAACTTAATTTAAAATGGATAAATTTTACTATAAAGTGATTTCCAAATCAATTAATGTAATTTTAATCAGTATGATTGATCATGTAATTACAATATTATATATTTATGAAAATATTTATTTGATATAATTAAGGAAGGACAAAGGCAAGGGATCAGATAAGGCTTTAAGGGGAGAGTCAGAGGAATAAAGTTACATATGAAATAATGAACAGAAAATAAAATGATTAATAGATATCGTCACCTCCACAGTGTAGTGGTTACCGCGTTTAGCTACCATGCTAGAGAACCTAGGTTTGATTCTCAGGGGGGCTAGAACAAATATGATGCTTGTGTTTTTCGCTCTGATATTTATTCAATATTGCCCTAAGGATAAAACTGATCACATTGCCTTCACATATCGTAATATACGATCAACTTGACGTTGCATCAATTTGTTGCAGTGCCCGTTACGCCGGTGGGTGGGGATGAAAGAAAGAAGAAGAAGAAATAAGAATATACAATGACTTTTAGTAGACTAATTATTTTTCAATGCTTCTTATATAATAGGGGTAGCAATAAAGAGTGACGCCTTCAATTTACCTAATCAAGCCTCGCTATTCTCGCAAGTCCTCGACATATATTTCCACCCACTTCATTCCCATACAGCCTTTAAACATTCCTCCGACATCCATTCTTTTAATTTATTTTAGCATAATCAGGACGTCAATTCGGGGAAAACTTCCATTAGAATTCATGCCCACTTTTCGTCCAAGCTTATATTGCTCGACAAAAAAATATTCGTACGCAAATTAAAACACGTAAAATATTCATATATTTTCCTTAAAAATCATAAACTTTGTTAACTGCTACTTTAGAACAAAGAATATTATCCCATTATGATCTCTATTCACTTCTTTAGTTCTCAAGTTTTTGGGGTCGGTTCCACGGGAGAGAAATAACCTATTGAGCGCGGTGGGTTCAAATGTAGTAAAAAAACACTAGATTTTTTGCCAAGCGGTTTAATTGTTTCGCCGATTTTTCTGTGTTTAATTTTCGAAACTAAGGATTACTTAACGAACGAACAAACGATAAATGTACATTATTTATTGATTTGGCATTACATTTGTGAAATGACATGTTGATTATTCAAAGTTAAACATTTGTATTAGATCACTGATTGATTTTAATTTTACACGACTAGCTCCGAAAACTACAAATGTTTTCATCAACAAGTGATCACAAAAACAACAACTACTGTTGCCTGTCCACCTGTCGATGAAAGCATCTCTTATTTTCAAAACTAGTCGGGTGAAATAGAACTCAATTAGTGGTCTTATACATAAAAATGTTCAATGAGGAAACATTTTATATTAAAATAACATTATTAATATTTGTTGTTGTTTTATAACTAATAAATGTTGTTTTTTTTCAAATTATCATTTGTGTTCACATTGATTCAAACAATTAATTGTGTCGGGTTATGGTCCCACGGTTAGTGTCGCAGACTCTTGAGTCTTAAATTTCTTGGTTTGAACCCACTCTACCTCAATTTGATACCTATTTTTTAATAATGAGCTGCTTAAGCTCATATAAATGGTATGAAATTTATGTATTTTTATAGATAAAACACAAATATTTATATATTTTTTTTTAATCAATACTGGAAAATCGAAGATAAAATAACGTATTTATTGACAATTTTCGTTGATATCGTAAATATGTAGATCTTTGATTAATGTTTTACATAGTTAGTAAAACATGAATAAAAAATGGATAGATTTTACCACAAAGTGACTGCTGAATCAATTAATGAAATTATGTAGATCTTATTTGATACTTGAGAGTTCCATCAGCGCCGAAAAGGTTGACACACGCTTGTGTCTGAGTATGTTTCTGTATGTAATTTCGTATATTGTCAATCTCTTAAGGACGCACTCGTATGCCAGTCCACGCGTTTACCCAATCCTCTTCATATAATCCCACACAGTGGCGCACATACACACATCTGCACGGGGGGGTGGCATATGGAAATGGCTGTTTTTTTACGTGAGAACGTATATTTTCGCTTTCGTACAGTGAAATCAGATCGAGTTGATTCGGCTCGTAAAGATTCACCCCCGGTAAGAGTATGATTTATAGATCTACTTCCAAGGGTTAGGTTTTTAAGGGTTGAATATCGTCTATATACTTATGTTAATTAGAAGATCATTATTTAATTTTACGCAAAAAAGGTTTTGTACGGAACAAACAACTTTATCGGTTTAAAGCTTGAGGCGCTTTTGGGTTATATTGTGAAATGGCGATGTCTTAATTATCCAAAGTTATTGTAATAATAATAAAATAATAATAATAAAACCCTTATCCGCATCCCAATGGTGCATAGGGCACTGCTTCATATAAACGCAGTGTTATCTTGATCGTTTACACATGAAGGAAAGGTGATCAGCCCTCCGTTTCAGGTACTAGTCCAGGGTAATATTGAATAAATATTACAGTGAAAAAATCACAAATATTTATTTGACCCCCCTGGTCGAATCGAACCCGGGACCTCCAGAACGGTAGCCGAGCGTGCTGACCATTACACTACGGAGGCGGACAAAATTGTAATAAAAGTGTGATTTATGTATCTGATTCCTAGGGTTAGGTTTTTAAGGGTTGAATACCATCTGTATGTACTTATGTTTATTGGTAGATTTTTTAATTTTTTTTTATAAAATATAAGGTTTGTACGGAAGTAACAACTTTCTCTATTTCAAGTTTTAGGTGCTTTGAGGTGATATTGCGAAATGGTGCTGTCTAAATTATCCAAAAGTATTGTAATAAGAATGTGAATGTATTGTTTAGATCTGCTTCCAGGGGTTAGATTTTCATGTTATGAATATAGTCTATCTACTTGTGTTAATTAATAAATCATTATTTAATTTAGACGAAAAAAGGTTTTGCACGGTACAAACAACTTTATTTGATTTAAGCTTGAGGCGCTTTGAGGTTATATTTTGCAAAATAGCGCTCTATGCATAATTTAAAATTATTTTATTTCACAACATTTTGGAAGTGTACAAAGCCTTGTTAAATAAAAAATGAAACACTTATTTTTTAATACTTGAGTATTATTTTATACTGTATTACGGGTTCGTATGAAGAGATGCATGAATGTGGAAGAGGCGAAGAAAGTTTGCAAGGACAAAGTGGTATGGCATTTTTGTTTCTATTCCTGCCTCCACGGGGAAGTGGTGGGATAGTTTAGTTTCCTAGTTTCCTAAATCCTTGTTCACAAATTTGGGTTTTTTCTCCCTTTAGGAATTATTCTGACGTTCTAACATCTCAACAAAGATGAAACGGTATTTGGAAGTCTGGGTATAAACAAGCTTTACGATCTATCATAGGCTGGTTTAAACGATCATTTTATATGTATGAGTTGCCAAAAAATGATAAGTGTGGTTGTCAATAGTGGGTAAAATGATGATTATTACAGTCTTCAAGTTTTAAAAAAAAAATTAATATCCAAATTTTATGTAATCACGCCATTAAAAAAATTATAATTTGGTCTTCACAATAACGCTCAGTCCTTTCAAGAACGTCATAAATAAAAAAAACTTGATTTTTTAGGAGAACGATTTTAAAGTTTAAAAATATAATACAATGTATTCAAATATATATATATATATATATATATATATATATATATATATATATATATATATATATATATATATATATATATATATATATATATATATATATATATATATATATATATATATATATATATATATATATATATATATTGAATTTTTTACTCTGCAACAGATCTTTTCAGGTAAAACCTGAAGGTTTTTCCTCCATTTGAAAGATATTAAGTAAATTTAAAAAAATAATTAAACAGTACCTTTTCTTAAAAATGCAAGAACAACACTTTTTACTCTGTAGCGGATAAGTATTAAGTTAAAAATTTACTGGGATACAGTACATTTTCTGGTCATTCCGAAAACATGCACAACTGAAAATTGACGATTTTTGATTTATGACGTTCTTGAAAGAACCTTTGTGTAGACCAAGAATACAAGTTATGTGATAATATTACAAATTTGTATACATTGCATAAGTTTTAAATACTACATTTTTATAAGGAGGAAATTTAAAGGATTGTTTGCCAAAATAGGGTGGTGACACACTTTCTTCGGTAGAAAAATATTTTTAATATCACTCTTAATCTTTGTTGAAGCGTGGTTAGGCTCTATTCGAATTACTTTAAATGTGCAAGTAAACAGATATCACATAAATTTCAATATTTTTCTCCATATTCTAGGAATGAATTCGGTATCCTACATGATGGCACCAAAAAATGGAAGATGAACAGTAATATTATGATTGCTTTAGGTGATAAATTTTGTTGATTTTATTACTGGATTTACATATTTCTCACAAACATGGTGGATATTATTTTTTTCCCGCAAGAACCCGAAGACGGCATGTGTGAAATCTATAATTCATTTGAATTTATCCGCGGGTCGCGCCTTTACTCAAAGATCTTAATAAATATCTGGATTTGCCGAATTTTCCTTAAATATGGGGTGAAAAATAGAAAAATGGGGCAAAACATATCCTTTATTCCATTTTGTGTATATTTTTGATAAATGTCCTTTTATCTTACCTTAAACAAAAAAAATAAGTTCTATATTTTGGTCTATTAAATACTTATATATAAAAATAGAAAATGAACAAAAAAACAGCAAGTCTTACAGTTTTTATTAAATAATAAAAAATTGTTTAGAGCACGATTTATTTGTTTATATGTATGCTTTTCAAATTGTTATAACAAACACTGTTAAATAGAAAAAGAATATTGTTTAGCAGAAATGTTTTTTTTTTTAATTTATATTCAATTTATGAGTAAATCATAATGTAATAACGTAAGTTTTTATATTTTTTTTAAAAATTAATGTGTTTCGAACTTTTTTATATAAATAATTACAAACATATATAAATTGTGAAAGTTATTAAATAAAACACTCGTTTTTTTACCATTTAAGTTTATTTAAGTCTAAATAATAAGTTGAAAATGAAGATGGAAGCTTAGCTTCCAAAACTAGCATTCATAAATAAATTCAAGTGGGAAAACAAATGTTTTATTTAATAATTTAACATGTTTTACCACAAAGTAAATACCGAAACAATAAATAAAATATTTATAATTGTGTGTTAAAAATGTAAAATATTTATAACAAATATCGATCGATAGCCTCAAGACATAATTTACCCCCATATTTTATACTTATGAATTAAGCTAGATATACTTATTTCATGAAAGTATTGTTTTTGTAACGCAAAATAGTAAAAAAGACTAAATTTTTCATAAAATTAATAAAATCTCTGTTCTTGTAATAAATTATTAGTTACCGTATAGTGAAAACGGATTTGTTAGCTATATCTATTATCTTCATAGCACTTTTACCACTTTTTGTCTCCCTTCCCCTTGACACCTCTTTAAAAGGTTAACGTTGAGAAATATAAAAGTTTATTTGTTTACTCCTTTCTTTGTTTTTATTTTCCAATACCGATTCTGCCCTGGCCGTTATCAGAGAAACTGAAAGTTCCCCCCTGATCACAAAATCGCGATGGTTTCGCAAAAACAGACCAAGGTCGAAGATAAACATTAATTTTTGATATTTTAAACAAAAAATAAAAAAAAAGCATTATAAAAGCAAAAAAAATAAAATCCGTCATAACAAACAAACTTCATAGTGAAAGAAACTTTGTTCTTTGATCCACTCACATTTCACACTAAATGTGAGTGGGTCAAATCACACTAAATGTGAGTGGATCAAAGAACAAAGTCTTATTTTTCAAAATAATATATCAATATGATCCACAATAGTAATGAAGTTAATGCTTTCAATATTCAAAACAAACTTCATAGTCATTTAATATCTTATTTATGTAATATTATGAAAAATTTGAAGTCTTTAAATTTTAGATAAAATTCAATTTAAACATATTAAATTAACTACATATCAAGCCGTATTAAAAAGATATATCATTTTTAACATTCTTTTAAAAGTTTTTTTAAAAAATAATTCATCACCTTCTTTCATTTATTTATTTAAAAATTTAACAGAACATTACCAAATATAAATTTACAATAATGAATAACAAATAAAACAGGTAATTGTAAGATTCCAATTACAAACTTTCACAAATGTTAAATTAGTTAAAAGTAAACAGCAAGAATAAAAAGGCAGACTTAATTTAGAGCTAAAGTAAAAATAACAATAATAATAAACATAAACAGTTATAAGATGTACAAGTTGAGAAGAGCGATAAAGTAAAAATAAGTGCTTTAAAGCAAACTATACAACTGTTCATGGTTAAACTATACAACTGTTTAATTTGTTCACAGAAAAAAAATATTAATAAAGTTGTGAAATACGTAACAAATCTTCGTCAATGTTTGTTTTGTTGTTGACTTTAGTGGGTTATAATAGATTCAATTTTTGAAAACGAAATTTTGAAATTTGATGTAAATTACTGACCATTTGATATAACGTGACAATATGCATTCTGACTATTTGATTTAGGTACTGACCATTTTGGTACATTACTGTCAACTCTTATTTTACTGAATATAATAATAAATCGCGCACTGACAAACTAAATACGAGTTTTATACTTTTTTGAGGTTGGTCGCTTTTCGCGTACCGTCATTAAATGAAAATCCTCCTATTTTATTTTCCAACGTAAACATAATTTTTTGTCCACCCTTAAGAAACAAACCGCGACATTAAAATAAAGACGAGTTCTAGGAGAAGCGATCAAGATTCAACAATAAAATGAAAGTCAACAATAAAAGAGTCGTTCTGGCCAAAGTGTCTTCGCATTAAACGGATGCATAAAAAGAGTCTTCGGTATACTTCGGCCCCACACCTAAATGAGGGGAAAACAATAAGAAATTCATTTCGAGGGTGAGCCACCCTAAGTGATGAAAATTTTAATCAGGTTGTCGAGTGAAATTAAAATAGAAAACTATTTATCGAAGCATACATTTTATTCTAGTACTCGCATACAAAGTATCATAGAAAGATCTCACTTAAAAGAAAAAAAAAATCGACGCTTGTCATACGATATTTTTAAAGAGGTTGCAAATACATAGAATATACGGAATAAAGAACACAGAGTAAAGATTGAGGAAAACATAGCATTTTCCTGAATGTAAATTTATGGTATGCATTTCACTTGAATGCATGAATATGATTGTCAATAATAATACATAAGTATAATTAAAATATAACTTTGATCACTATAAATATTTTATCATAATTTGATAATAATATCCACCGGTTTCAAAGCTTACCGTTTCTTTTTCAAGATTAAATAATACTAAAAAATAAATAAATAAAATATAATGGAAAACCGCAAAGTTATTGCTTCAAATATAAATTATACAATACATAAGTTTTGTTTGAGAACGAAAAAAATAGATATGTCATAATAAGCCAGTCGATGATAATATTACATTTAAAAATGCCATAGTGAATGTTTGAATAAATCATCGTGCCAAAATTCATCGAATGGTGTCAGAAATTTCGCTACGTATACGTCACGAAACAAATGAATGAACGCCAGCATTTATTTCTGCCGCCTTGGCAGAACAGCGGTGAGTACCGCCCAAGCCCCGCCCACTACAGGTATTCCGCCGGTAAAGTGTGGGCGGTTAGCGCCGCCCCCGCCCATTGAGAGTGCTCCTCAACGTTTTCAGGTGGATTTAAATACAACGAGGATTTATGAAAAAACGCCTGAAAAACGGGACAATGAGATATATGGTGTTCTGTAAAAACGTAGAGGATAATTACGAGGTAGGTGATGTTATGAAATTATTTCTCTTATGAAATATTACTCTTATTCTTATTCGTACCTAATGGTGCATAGGGCACTGCATCATATCGAGAAAGTTTTATCTAAATCGTTAATTTAATCAAGGTTATACAAAATTATTCAATCAAGAAAAAACCAACATAACTATTTTTGTTATTTTGTCGTATTTATTAATATTTTTATATTTTTTTAAGTATCGTTAAACTGGATTCTATTATTTTCAATCAGTTTAAACATTAAATATTTCTATTTATTTCTTCTCTTTAGTTTCATACACTTATACACTTCATCTCATACACTTAAAAAATAATTTCCCTTTTTCTGTAACTTTCACGTTTTCAAATAAACAATAAAAAAAGGTTTCATGTATAAATTATCTCTAGATATTTTTCAAAATAATTATGCTTTATTTCATAATAAGTTAGTACTATTTATCTTATAGCAGGTTCTTACTATACATTACCGGGAAAGCTATTTTCTAATATAATAATCAAAAAGTCTTGCACTGCAGGTAAAATACTTATTCATATTCTGACAGATCATATTAAATAAACGTAAGACTGAAATCGAACCCAGAAACTTTGACACGATAGCCAAACGCTCTAAACACTTCACTATGTAGGCAAATAAATGTTTTTTTCTTCATTTCTTGATTTTGAGTTTCAATCAGTATCTACCTGTAATGTTTGGTATGCGTTGTATTTTTTTTATTGAATCGCCTTCTGTGGCTTTTTATACACGTACATAGGTATTCGCTATATACTACCTCTCATAAAATAAAAAAGGGTAAGAAATAAAAAGCTAAATAAATTGACTCAATATCCCTGGACCAACTAAATAAAAGGGGTGAATAATAAACATTAACGGACGATACATGAAAAGGGAAGAAAACTAGAAGGGACATTTTTATATATATGAGAGGAGATAAGGACTTTATTTTATTTATTCTTTTATTGATTATTTACAACGTTTTTGTTGTAAATAAACTAGATTTAAAACAAACAAAAAAAAAAATTGCAAATAATTTTTTAATTTAATTTAAACTACAACATTTTAAGTGTGTCCAAATACTTGTTCACAAAATCTGGATTATCTTCAATTACAGTATCTCTAAATACAAGAGTTTCTGCTCAAAAATAAAATAAAAAGCTTCTTTACATCTCACCAATAGATGTCTCTAGGGAAGTTCTAGTGATTCAAGAACAAAGTTTCTAAATTGGTTCATATATACAGAACTTCCAAGAATTTGAGTAGTGTGGTTGTCAATAATGGGTAGAATTGGTGAATGTTACACGTGTGTAAAGTGATCACCTTAACCAGCCTATGACGGTCGTCAGCCCCGTAAATGCCCAGACTTCCATATTCTTCTTAAAAAAATAATTTAAACTAACCTACAAGTCAATTACCAAATGTTAAAAATACAAGTATGTATTTCAAAAAGTTAATTAATATGAAACAATATTTTGAGTGGATCCAAATTTTTGTTCACAAATTCTTTGGTTAAACCCGATATTACGGTGTTTGAAAATGATGTGGAAACATCGAATCACGTGTCATTATAGATTTTACTAAAAAATGGCATTTACTAAGTAAAATTTAATTAATAATTCTATGTTTTTATCTCAATACACTTGCTGTATGCGGTCATATCAATTAAACCCTTATAATAAATAAATAATAAATAATACCCATACATAGATTTTATTATAAGATTATTTTATAAATAAATCAGTGTGTTTTCGGTATGAATAAGTAGAAAAAGTGGTATTTACCAAGTAAAATTTAAATTTAAATTTTGATTTGTTCATCTCATTACCCCTTTTCTATGCGGTTGTATCACCCAAACTTTGATAATTAACTAATAATAAATAATACTCATACAAAGATTATATTACAAAATTCCATATAAATCAGTGTGTTTTCGGTATGAATAAGTATACGCAGAGAGATAAGTTGACAAACCCTCCCACAAGTGACCCATATTCGAAAATGTAACAAAGAAATATTGCAAATGAAGTATTCCATCATAAATTTGCTTTCTAATTCTCCGACTCGTGTTTTGTTGCGGCTGTAACCTTGTTTACGAAAACACAGCGTACGAATTTTCACGCATTGTAAATAAATTAAGAATATTCTACGTCATTTTTCTTCCTCCCCCGCCCTTTCTGGTGAAAGGTGAAATGGAAAGCGCGGGAAGTGACCATAAACATCGGACATTGTTTATTGTTTATCGCTTTATGATTATCCGAGGCAGATTTATTTTGATTAAGAAGTTTTGTTCGCAAATGGTTCAGGATGTTTGTTTTTTAATTTATCGTACACATATTGCGGGGCGGAAAAAAAACACTTTTATGAAAAATTTCGTAAGCAAAAGAAAATCCAAAGCTCGCCGCGTATAAACTTGTCTATTTGACTTTGTTGACCGTAAAATTTACTAACAATCATGTCCTAAGTATTAACGCATTTGTCAAATAAATATTTGAGAAAATAGCGCTTTTATCGAGTTCTTTCAATAAACTCATTTATTAAAATTCACAGAAACATTTGTTACAAAAAAGGCCCGCCTGTGTGTATGTCTATACATACGCAAATATAATTAACTTTGCCCGTAAATGTATAAAATTTTATCCTGTATTGTTTGGCATGGTCAGATCAATCAAAACCTAAAATCTGATGTTGTCAAAAGTCTGCGTAATCGTAGGGCACGTATGACTAGATGTATGGATGTGCAGGAACCTAGGAGTGTTTGTCAGGACAGAAGAGTGTGCCATTTCACCTTCTCTGCCTACCCCCGCATAGAAACAGCATGATAGTGTAGTAGTAGTATTGTTTGTACTTCTGCATTCATATAAAATATATTGTGCTAGTCCTTTGCTGGATTCATCAATATTTATGATTCCCGGAAATCGGTAATGCAGAGGGAATTATCACTCATAGGTGTCGGAGGACATTCGATATTGACGTAAATTGGCCGGCAGTCACTGCGTCACAACCAACCGATTGTTAATTGACAAAATATGGCCAAAATGACAGGTTTATTACTTGGGTCCAGTTGACGTCAAACAACCTACCCGACTGGCCATTTATAATAGACCTGTAGGTACGTGTAATCTACTGCGTACTGTGATACACAAAGGGTTAAATGGATACCTATACCTATAGAATTTTACATAATACTTATTTATAAGGGATTAAAAAATTCATTTTAAATTTATTTGAAGAGTATTTGGCTTCAGTATAAGCGTTACACTAAATGAATTAAAAATATTTTTGAATACATATTTCATAATCTATTTTATTTTATTTTATTAGATGAAACGTTGTTTCTCTGGCACAAATAAAACACATTGAAAAAAAATATTGTTATACTACTATTACTACTTCTGACCCTTATCCGCACCCAATGGTGCATAGAGCATTGCATCAAATTGATGCAATATCGATTTGATCGTTTATTCCACGATGGCAAGCTGGTCAGTCCTGCGCATCAGGTATCTATCTAGGAGAAAATTAAATAAATATTGCAGTGAAAGAACACTAATACAGGTTTTATCACTGCATTATTTATATTTTATTTTTATTTTTACCCGTTATGATTCGAATCCGGCATTTCCAGCTAAATGCCAAATGTGCTGAATACTACACACACTATATAGTGAATAATAATAATAATAATTTGGATAATTCAAAAAGCGCCATTTTCGTAAAATACTACCGCAAGGGCGCTTATACAGATAGGCGCACCCTGTAAATAAATCCATAATTTTGTACATAAAAATAGTTATATACATATTGTAATTAAGAAAACAAGTTTTTAGTATTTAATTATAATTATTATTATTAATAAACCCTTTTTATAACTACTGGCTTTACATGCGGATGGTCATAACAGTATTTCCAGTGGAAATGTTTAGCGATTCATAATGATCATTATCGTCACTTCGAATGGTGGAAATCAGCACGTGTAATGGCCTGCCATTTAAATTCTCGTATTTACACTACCGGCCGCTAATAATTTACCGGTCTAATAGCGCGATAGTGACTGTACCCGTGCACTGTAAACTACACACTTAAACTGCATGAACTTATACATCATTACAGTGCATGGTATGAAGTTACGAGATAACACTGAATTACGTAATTACTGAATACTTATTTTGCGGCAGGAGTTGATCGTGTGTATTCAAGGCCGAAACGGACAAGGTACAAAGAAAATTACCGTGGGACAGAAGGTCTGTTGACGAAATTCAGCAGTCCGGCTTCTCCTGTGGAGTTTTACTTGGTTCCCTCCCAGCAATTAGCAAATGCTGAGAAGTTCCTGATTAGTCCAACACAGATTTACATAAAACAATTTTTTGGCTAGAAGAAACAAAAATCCACGTGACCTTTAAACATTGTATGTAATCAGCAAGGTTTTATAATTACGTTTCTTAAAACTTTAGAAATAAATGACTTTTATAAGAAAAAATAATAAAGAAGACAGGAAAGATGTTTGTAATATAAATAAAATGATTTCATTAACTGATTCGGCAGTCACATTGTGGTAAAATCTACACATTTTTAATTAATGTTTTACTTAGTAAATACCACTAAAAGAGGTATTTATTAAGTAAAACATTAATTAAAAATAAATAGAATAATTTTATAAGTATTTTACGCTCTTTCTTCTTTTACAAAAACTTAATCGTGCATGGATGGATGATAAAAAAAATACAAGAATATTTAGAATAATAAAAATAAAAATATGTATTTAGAAATTTGTTTCAATCCGTAACGCCAGTTTCACAGTCAAGAGTCTACCAACTGAGCCACAATGCCTGTCACACACCCGGATTAAATCTGATGAAAATAAGCTGAAATGTTTACAAACATAATAAATAAACGAGAGCGAAATGAAACGATGTAATGAAAAATTTACCGATTCGACAAATCCATTTTTCAAGTGGCAATTGAACCACAAAAGTGGCGTCTGTTATTCAGTACATTAGTTGTTCGTGGCGTTTATCGGAAAAGTTCGCGTGACTGTCAATAGATGGCAGGTGTTTCCCAACCCCTAGACGGGGTGTCGCCTGTTGCTTCGGGCCCGCCACCCCCAGACCCGGGGGTTTGCCGAAACACCCTTTACCGTTGATTTTATTTTATTGCCGAACCGCTCTAAACGATCGGAAAACCTGGGCGAATATACCCTTTGATAGCTTTATTGTTTGAATCGAGATGGCACCACGTTAAAAAACGATAATTTTTCTTTACTGCATTAGTGTAAACGTGTTTAGTGTTTTATTGCTCCGCGGGTTAGTGGGAACGGCGAGGAAATGATCAACCATTATTTCTTTTATGGGATATTAAATTAATATAAGGCGAATTTATTGGAATCAGATGTTTACATGAAAATAAAAATACTCATCTTTCGCAATAATTTGAGTTTATTCAAATCTTAGTTTACAAATCTGGATTTGTCCACTTTTATTATTAGTGTTATTTATATTAACGTTTGAACATAGATGAAGAATAAAATGGATGTCGGTGTATTTACAGAACCTACTTAAACCAGCATACAACAGGTCGCAAACCCTATAAATACTCAGACTTCCATACGCTTCTTCGTATATTCTATGATTTTAATATAAAAACTTATTTTTCATTAATTGATTCGGCAGTCACTTCGTGGTAATTTCTATATATTTTTTATTTAAATTTTACTCGGTAAATACCACTATTTCTTAAAATCAGTTTTGACATGTGTTTTTGATTCATTATCAAACAACGTACAATTCCGGTGTTAGAAAATAATGCGGAATGCTTCGAGACACGTATCATAATGGATTTTAAGAAATAGATGTTTTTTCAAAGTAAAATTGAAATTGAAAATAAATACTTACCTCTGCCTGTATTTACTTAAACGTAATAAAAATTCAGTATTTAATGGAAAGTCAATAAATATGATTGGTCTAATCCATGAAGCAAGGCAATGGTTGAACCGCAAACACTTTCTAAAAGGAAAAAGTTTATTTTTTATGTTCTCACGTACATTTCTATAAAAAGTCTCCTCCGGCAGCTATAGCATAATATCAAACCTGGATTTGGACAGGGGCGGATGTAGTAAAAGGCAAATTAAGGTACGGTACAGGGATTAAGGGTTCGGTGTTAATCCGATTTACGGTTCGGAACCAATAAACGGCAGTTTGGAGACCTTTTACATATTATGACTCAATTTGAGATTACAATATGGGACCGTGTTGAAATGTTTATAATACGCCAGCGAAAAAATATATTTTACCCTTAAAACAAGATTTTCACAGCATGTTTAAATATTGTAAAATGCGCCCTCGGCACGGGAAATCTCAGTGAGGGCACATTATTGTAATTTATAACTACTTATGTGTAGGATGAAATAAATAAATTTATTTATTTCATCTTATACGTGTTTACAAATTGCAATAAACTACCTTCACTGAGATCACTTCTTGTGCCAAACGCACATTTCACTATATTTGTTAGTAAAATTTTTAATGCCATGCAATCAAATACTACATGGCCAAATGATGCGAACTATTTCAGATCTATTCACTTCAATTTATCTATTATATTATATTATATTTGTTTCGGGTTGTGGTCCTGTGGTTAGTGTCGCGGACTCTCGAGTCAGGTTTCTCGGTTCGAACCCACTCTACCACAATTTGATACCTATTTCTAATAATGAGCCGCTTAGGCTCACAGAAACAGTATGAAATTTAAGTATCTTTGTAAATTTATTATTAGATTAAAACCAATATTTTTAGCTTTTCCACTTTTTTATTTGACCAGCGACCGGGTTTCGTCGTTACCGACATCATCAGATTGATGTCGGTAACGACGAAACCCGGTCGCTGGTCAAATAAAAAAGTGGAAAAGCTAAAAATATTGGTTTTAATCTAATAATAAATTAAAAATGCAATTCCATCACGAAGTGTCAGTGGATTATATAAATCTTTGTAAATATTAAAAACACAAATACGCATTCATATTTTTTATTAAAAATAAAAATTATGATAGTACGTTTGTACAAAGTTTCTATTTTTAATGACTTAATTGAAGCAGGTTGTACAACTTAAAAATCAAAGTTCTTTTTAACTAAAGAGGTATGTATTATTGTTTCTGTGTTTTAAATGTTATAAGTTCTATATACCGTTACCATAAAGTTTGTTAATTGTGTTTTGTGTGCTTTGTCACTCCTCTAATAAGTGAAAATGTATATATATATATATATATATATATATATATATATATATATATATATATATATATATATATATATATATATATATATATATATATATATATATATATATATATATATATATATATATATATATATATATATATATATATATATATATATATATATATATATATATATATATATACAGTATCTACTCAATGAATTAGGGCCACCCATTATTTTTTTGAATACTCTGAAATCTTTTGGATTATTATATTTATTTTACATAAATACTTTAAGTTTTCTATTGACATCTAATATCATGTATATTACCTTCAATAATATGTAAAATATACCTGGATTGTTTAAGCCTTTACAAAATTTCAAACCCTTTTTCTGAGAAAGGTCCCTAATTAGCACAGGTAGACAGATAGTTGAAAGTTCAAAAAAAAGTCCTATCTCATTTATTAGTGAAGTTTCTTGAGTTCTGGTTGTTGTTTTGTTCAGAGAGGTTATATAGTTATCGTATCTTGTGAAAAAAACTTAATTTTTAATTTTAGTTCATAAAGTATAAATTTTTTTTGTAAACACAAGTGTTTTTTTTGAAAAGGACAAAATGGGAAAAAGTAAAGACATTTCTGAGGAAAAAAAGTCTAGTGTTATAGTGCTACTAAAATTAGGAATACTATCTAATAGAGAAATTTCAAAAAAAGAAAACGTTTCTCGTCAAACAGTGGACAGAATTTCAAAATCAATAAAAAATCAGTCACCCGCCACCAGCAATCGGCGAAAGAACTGTCGTAGGATTAGAAAAACAACACCGAAGACTGATCGAAAAATCGTTCAAAGTGCCTTAGAAAACCGTAGTGCATCAGCAAAAACATTAAAAATAAAATTGGAAGAAGAGGGTATAAATATATCGGTATCAACACTGAGGCGACGTCTTTACGAAGTAAATCTGAAATGCAGGCGCCCTGTAAAAGCACCAAAATTGACACCACGAATGAAAGCGGATCGATTAAAATGGGCCAGGCTACATCGAAATTACTCGGTAGACGATTGGAAAAAGGTATTTATTTAAATTGAATTTTCAACATATCATTTTAGTAAATAAACTTATATATTTGAATTAAACTTAAATTTTCATTATTTTTCAGGTCATCTTTAGTAATGAGTGCCGGTTAGAAGCCGTGACAGAGAGCCGTCGATTCGTCAGGAGAACACCAATGGAACGTTACAATGAGGCCTGTGTGGTAAAAGTAATCAAACACCCCCCTGCAACAATGATATGGTCATGTATTATTAACAATTTACCTGGGCCGTTGTTTTTCGTGGAAGGAACATTGAACCAAAATTTCTATAAGCAGGTCCTCGAACGAATTTTACTGCCCTTCTACCATACACTCGACCCAACAGAAGGTCCATACATCTTCATGCAGGATGGGGCACCTTGCCACCGGGCTTAATCAATAATAAAATTTTTGTCTAACAAAAATCTGCCTTTGCTCCCCTGGCCTGGAAATTCTCCGGACCTTAATCCTATAGAAAACGTATGGAGCATGTTAAAAAATAAGGTATACTCATTTCTAAATCCGACAGTAGACTGTCTAAAAAAAATATTCAAAAAATTTGGTCAGAAGACGAAGAAATAAAAAACATGATAAAACAGTGCATTTTAAGTATGCCAAAAAGAATTGAGGCAGTTATTTCTGTCAAAGGTGGAAATACTAAATACTAACTATATTTATATGAAAATATATGCATAATTTAAGCGTAATAAAGTGTTCATGTGTAAATAAAATTCAATGTTGTTTTATTCAAGGTTTTCTCTGAGTTATTCCTGTTTGAATTGAGAAATTGCGCGAAATTCTGCGTGGCCCTAATTCATTGAGTAGATACTGTATATATATATATATATATATATATATATACATATATATATATATATATATATATATATATATATATATATATATATATATATATATATATATATATATATATATATATATATATATATATATATATATATATATATATATATATATATATATATATATATGTGTGTGTATACGTGAATAGTATTACGTTCTGACAATGACTATTTTGACTAAGGATCATATACTTCTAAACCATCGAAACGTTAATAAAAACAAGTCATTCGAGGTACTCACTCGTTATTTTTATACGAAAAGACAATATTTCCGTTTTAATACACAAATCACACCTTCCCTCTAGCGAGCTTTCCCTCCCCTCCCCTCCCCCCGCCCGTGTATGTACATTAATCTGCGGCTCGCGGTGCCGTGTCGCAGCCGGAGTGAGCCCAGGGCTGCGTCCCCATTGTGCTCTCCATATTCTCCATACAGCTGGTGCTGTCTTGCGGTGACACCTCAATCTGTCGCCTCCTGCACCTCGTGCGAGCCGGCGGGATAATTGGTACAGGAATCATATACATGTCCCTTTGTTCCCGGGAAATTAATTCTCTGGAGGTCTTTGTGGAGTTTTTTGAATTTTTATGAGTTTGGTATATGGTATAATACATAATACAAGGGTGGTAAAAACACTTTTTGAAATAAAAGTGAAGAAAGTTGAAAATAAATAAATAATTATCATTTTAAATATTCAATCCCTCTAGTCAGTTAAACGATTCATTAAACAATAATAAGGGAAGAAGGCAAAAGAAAATCGATCGTGTAAATAAGCTTTATCGGAAATACTGACCTTTGTTATGTATGAACGTTGTATGTTGTATTATTCGGGCATTTCAAGTCCGCCTCTGTAGTGTAATGGTCAGCACGCTCGGCTACCGTTCTGAAGGGCCCGGGTTCGATTCCCAAGGGGGGTGAAATAAATATAAGTGATTTTTTCACTGTAATATTTATTCAATATTACCATGGACTGGTACCTGAAGCGGAGGGCTGATCACCTTTCCTTCATGTGTAAACGATCAAGATAACACTGCGTTAATATGACACAGTGCCCTGTGCACCATTGAGGTACGGATAAGGGTTTATTATTATTATTATTATTAATGCAGTAAAATCTTATATTTATTTATTGATCACGTGTTCATATGTAAAAATTTATAATTTATTAAACTTTATGTGAAATTATAAATGGTTTTAGGGTTCGCCTACCCGCAGATTATTCCAACTCTTGACCTGACCATATTTAAGTGTTAAAATAGTTGATCATACTAAGTTTTCTTAAGTAGGTAGTATTTTTAAGTGGTACTACACAAAACGAACGATGAATGATAAAGAGAGAAACAACTATATAGTTTTTAAATAAATAAAATGTAACTTTGTTTTAAAATCGCTATAAATACTTTATAAAAACTTAATTATAATGTCTACCGGTTTCGAAATTTGTAGTGATTTTACAACAAAGTAACATTTTATTAATAAAATGGAAAATCACAAAGTTAGCGCTTCAAATATAAATAATTTAGTTTTTTAATACTAAATTTTATTTTACTAGCGACCGAGTTTCGTCGTACGACTTTTCGTAGGAGTTACGATAAAACCTGGTCGCTCGTCAAATAAATATAAAGTTCAAAAATTTATTTGGTTGTAAATTTATTTACAAAAAATGTCTCTAGTGAAGTTCTAATGATTCAAGAACAATGAATTTCGAAATTGATTAATAGAACTTCCAAGAATTTGAATAGTGTGGTTGTCAATAATGGTAAGAATTTGTGAACATTACACGTGTGTAAAGTGATCACTTAAACCAGCCTGTGATGGTCGTCAGCCCCGTAAATGCCCAGACTTCCATATTCTTCTTCATCTTTGATAATATGTCAAAAATAATATGTTAATTTATTACATTTAGTTTAACCAAGAAATTTCAGTACAAAACTAAAATCTGATAAGCAGAATGTTGATAAATAACCATTACGATGAGAACTTTGATATAGATCTCATGTTGACAAAGGAAGTCCTAGCCGCCCATCGCGCATGAGGAGATATCTAATTTTCAGCGATCATCCCGCACCTTAGCAGGCACCTCCGGGCGTCGTGGCGCGGCGCCGGAAATACACGCCCGAGGAGCCCTTGTAGCGCCGGAAGCGCGCCGGCCGCCACACGCTCTGGCCGGGGCGACCGGGGGTGGCGGCGTCACCAGACGTCTTTCTCAATGGTTCTTAAAAGGTCTTCAAATGTGAATACGACATCTTTTTATTTTATTTATTAAAAGCATTGATAACTTTGTGGTATGGTAATAATACACTCTCTTTATCACCCATTGTTAACTTTGTGTAATACCACTTTTATAAACACTTATGCGTGACTACCGGTTTCGGAAAATCATTCAATCATCAGGTCGTTAAAATAAATAAAAAAATACGATTTGACATTTGACGACATCTTTATTCCATCTTTTTTGTTTTAATATTTTATGGTAATCTATGGCTAGATGATTCTGTATTAGATCTGGGAATGCGGTGGGAAAGCTTTCAATGTATGGAAATCGATTATTTGATTAATCATTTGCGATGCTTTACAATAACAGGATTAATTGTTTACCATGCAATTAATTAAATAACTCGTTTCATTCACTGATTCGGCAGTCACTTTGTGGTAATATCTTTATATCTTTAATGGAAATTTTACTCTGTAAATACCCTTATTTCTTCAAATCTATTATGACGCGTGTTTCCATGGATTACGAACCATTTTCAAAAAGCATATGATGCGGAATGCATTGAAACACGCGTCACAATAGGCTTGAAGAAATAGTGGTATTTATAGAGTAAAAGTTAAATTAAAAATGGATAGATATTACCACAAAGTGACTGCCCAATCAATATATAAAATCAATTTAGGTAATTATGTTTACATTTAAAATATATCAAATGTATGTATGTTTATAAATAATTTATTTAAAAATTTTATGATGAATTCATAAAGCTTTCAGAGGGAGGAAAAGAACTTATTTTCAGTTTTCTTAAAACAGACATTTACAACAATAAGAATAAGTATAATATGCATAACTATGATAACTGTTCACAAAGACAGTAGGTGTTACTACCCCGAGGGCTAAGAATTCATCAACCACAGGGAGGTGGTATCAGGAAGGTAGAAGGTTGTAGGAGATTGTGGATAACAGGATACTAAACTATAGAACTCAGTGCACGGTTGTGTTGGACAGGGGGGGGGGAGTCGCGAGTGGTTAGCCACGAGGGGAGGGGGAAACTGAAAATGGCGGACGGAATGTGGGAAGAACTTTCGAGAAGAACTTAAACAACTGTCACACCGTGAATTGAAATAAGATGTAATTGAAAGCCTACACCTTACTTTGTCTTATACCACTAGAAGGTTCCTCAGAAGAATTCATTGAAAAGTTTTAATGTACGAATTCCAAAAATCATCTTGGTAAAATCGGTTCAATAGTTCAAAATTTAGTTTTTATATTTTGTGTTATTAGAAAGGGGACTTACGTCTTAATGTAGTTTGTCTTCATCACCATAAAACGGGCGCTTACCTGAAAAAAATAATAATTCAGTTACAGAGAGTTCATAATCATAGTTTGGTTAAAGAGAATTCTTCAGCCATTCAAGAAAAACTAATCCTTAGGGTTACAATTGTTAATAAAAGTCAATTACAAAAAAATACTATGCATTTATTATTGTACATTTAAGTAAATGATCTGTTTCAATGTCAGTCAATGCTTCATCAAACCAATATCTTTTGACCTTAGAAGGTTTTCGCTCATGTGAAATTATAAACATTTTAAAGGGTTTTCTCCAAAAGACCAATAAAGTCTTCTTTCCGCATCATCAGAAAAAACCACCAAATTTATATAATTTCAAAGGTTTTTCTTCATAAAACTGTTAAAGGCTGAGTATTTTTCGTTTAATCAGAACAAAACAGAGAATTTTATAACATTTTTATGATTTTTCTTAAGACCGTAAAAGACTAAATATTTTAAGTATTATCGGAAAATAACGTATATGTTTCAAAAGATTTTAAAACAATAGACACACTTTTTGAGGTTCAAAAAACGTCAAAAATGAATGCAACATGACATTTGTACTGACTACTTTGAAAGCGTGATAATTTAAATTATTCAGTTTGAAATAAATCTAACACTTGAAGAGTCATTACAATAATGACGTAATGAAAATTCAAACGCAATAACCGCTGCGGGGCTATTCACAAGTTTTAACGCGATCCGAACATTTGCTAACGACATAAAATGCAATCGTTAAATGCAACACAATTTGATTTGCCAATTAAACTAAAACATCCCCTGTGAGTGCGTTATCCTTCCCTGAAGCATATTTACACCACATCTGATGGAGTTTATACTGTTATCTTTATTATGGAGAAGTATTAAAGCAAAAATTAAAACATTTCTCCAATTAGGGTAGCGGGGTCAGTTTATGAATACGAGTTTTTCGTGTTTCCGTAATTAATTAACAAAAAACTTAAATTACTTTGAATATTGCATTCTTATAAAACGTTTATGGAATTTATAAATTTTAAACCATGGTTATGACTTTAATTTTAAATACTGAAAGAAAGAACTCAACCAACCTCGAATAAAGAAATGAACATATCGCAGTCGTACAGGAGAAAGTGACCAACGAACATTTAAGTCACTTTTGCTTTGCAAGAAAATAAACATCAATGCAGTTAGTTATTTTTAACAAGTCAACATATGATACTTACAAGTTTAAAATCCCTTGGGATTTTTTTCAGGGCAATATGAAGCTAGTAAGATATCAAACAGTCAATGATCACGTTTTTGTAAAATAATGCACTTGGTAACTTTTTCCTGTATGACTACGATATGAAAGCGAAATATTGACAAAAAATGCGAATAATACAAAAACAATTGTTTCTTATTTAAACTATTAAGTAAACATTACCTAAATTTGTATTACGATAAAAAAAATATAATTGAATTGAAAGATTACTATTTTATATTATTATGGTTTAAAATTTTAAGTACATACTTTCGGAGGAGTAATTGTCGCATCGATAGAAAATTTTAAATCATCAGTAAATGGGAGAAATTAGTGCATAGTGTAAATTTAAGACAATCACATGATAATATTTTAAATTAGTTGATCAAATTACTTGGTTAGTATTTTATGAATTTGTTGTAATTTTTTTAATTAATGTTTTTATTTATTTCATATATAAATACATTTTTTACTATATATATTGCGGCTCTTCAGGCATGGCCTGTGTTGAGCCATAATGTGTTCAATTATATTATAAAAATTTATAATTTACATCAAATAAAACCAATAAGTGTAAATTAAAAAAAAGAGATTTATTTTTTCCTTGTCTTGAGAAACATACACCATAAAAAAATAAACATATAAATATTTATTTGATTTTGTATTTCGATGCTCGTTTGTTAGAATGTAATTGAAAAATCCAGCCGTAGCAAGTTACGAGGGAACAATACACGAAATCATCCCCCTTTGATATAAAAAAATAAGGGATGTACGGGACACAATCCCTGTTATTGCTTATACAGTAATATTACACTTAGCGGAGACTTTTGTAATTGGTTTAACGGTTTGTGGAGCATGGTGAGTTATGCTTTACGTTCCATTATAGAAATGAGAGGCAAAACTTCAATTGTCGGCGCATTTCAAATTTTAGTAGCACTTTGAGTTTGTAATGGATCTCCTTGCAATTGTGGGTGGTTCATAGTATGAGTAGGAAGATTATTATTATTATCGTTGCTTTATGTCGAGTACTTTTAATTTTAGGAATGTAAGGATAGGGAAGGTAGATATGAAGAAAAAAAATAACGCAAACACTCGGATCAATTTAAAATAAATATTTATTGATTTATTTTGTAATTGGTGGGAATCGAAGCCGCGACGCCAGTTTCGCAGTTGAGCGTTTATCAAGACACTTGTATTTTATCAGTATTTTGTTATTTTATTATTTATTTTTTTGGCCAATTTATATTCAGATCTTGAAATTGAGATTTCAAAAAAATTCAAACATTCAAATTCAGAACGTCAACGGCAGCAATAGAAGCCGATCGTGTCTGTCTACGATTTCAAAACATACTTATATTTATAATATTTACTTGTATTTATAATATATTTAAAAAAAAGTATTTTTGTTTTAATATTTCAGTAACTCTTATCTTTTCAAAACTATACATTTATTACTAAGGAAAACTGGTTTTTAATCTAAAAATCAATAACGTCAAACGTTATCAGGGTTGAAAGAAAATTAAGTTGCAATTGATCGTATATTAGGTCTTAGTAATAACGCAAATAAAGCGATAAGACTAATTTTATGCAAATATATTGTAATACATTTGGTATAATTTATGTTTACCCTTTGATTAAGGATAATTTTTACATGCACAAAATTGCGAAAACAAATGTTTTTTTTTAAATGTTAACAAAGCGCAAAACGGATAGTAAAATATTTAAAAAATATATCATTATCATTAATTATTGTTATCTATTGATTCTTTAAAGTTTATTTCCACTGCGATGCCATTAATGATTTGCATAAGTTACGATATGTCACTGAGATTAAAATTGGAGTCCCGGTATTCTGACAATTGGAAAATGCCTTAATATACTAAAAAAAATAAGAAAAAATAAAAAGGTGGTGGAATGCGAAAACGTATCCTATAAACATAAATATACTTATATATTTAAATATAATAATAATAATAAATCTTTATTCCAGCTTGACTAAGTGTTGTGTGCAATATTTAGTCATCCATATATGTTTTACAACATTTTTTAAATAAAATGAAATAAAAACAATAAACAAATAAAAATAAAGAAAAGAAATGGCGAATGAAAGAAAAGAAAAATAAATGAATTTTTATTTAAAAAGTAAAAAATAAACGTTTGTTTGATTTAATATCTGAAAATAAAATCTGAAAGTAAATACATTATAAGAAAATGTAATATTTTCTAAGGCGATGAAGGCGTTCCAGGTTCTCATTTTAAGAAAGCACGTTTTCTTGCCGATAAACATGTAACAAGTCTCATAAAATGAACTTCAATTTCTTTCTAGAGCACCTTAGGCCCGAAATCCGTAAAATTGCTCGCAGAAATGTTTAATAAAGTCAATAATCTGATCCAATAAGGGAGGCTCTACGGGGCGCCTACTCACCCCAGCAACCTACAACTACCTTATTATATTATAGGTAGATAGCGCAGTAATCCGATACGATACACTGTATACTGTAGCTCGATTTGCTTGATTTATATATTTATACATTTTAAAATCTTAACATACATGAAAAAAAATATGGAAGGCTGATTATTATAAGGCTTACGATCCGTCATAGGCTAGTTTAAGTGATCACTATTATAAACATATAATATTTACTTTTCTTCTTATCGACCACCACACTATTCCAATTTCGGAATGCAGAAAAAATCAAACTTATTTTACATCTTAAGCTTTATATTACAATCGATTGGTAGTGGTATTATCATCAATCAAACATATTGACAATATTTTGAGTGTGTTCAAATCGTTGTTTACAAATTCTGGGTCGATCTCTACTTATTTATATCAAGATCTAATCATGGGACAACCTGACTTCATATTTTTCTTCATGTTTTTATTATGGCTTCATATTTTACTTCATATTTTTTTTATGTTCAGGCATCAATTTAAAAATCTTGACGTAATGAATTATTTTATATACATATATATTTATACATTAAACTTACTAACTGTCACGCTGCTTCCCCAATCTATCTTGGCAAACAATCTTCGCCTCTTCCACATTCATACAACTCCTCATACATACCCGCCAATTATTCCGACTCCTGACCTGACCATCTTCGAGTATTTATAGTACTCGATCATGCCAAATTTCATGTTTTACATACATATGACAAGTATGAAAAATAATTCATGCAACAACCAAAAAAAAATTAAATAATCACTGTTTGTTTCGGACTTGGACGATTTTAATGTTGGCACTGATACACAAAGGTCATCCGAAAATGAGCTGATTTTTCAAAAGGTATTCAAAATTAAGGTTATTTAATACTGTGGTCTCAATATAAAAAAGGCTTTATATTTAGACCACAGTAGACTTAGTTCCTTTAAATTTGGAGTAGGTATCTACATTTGAATTTTATACTGTTATTAACACGCAGACGTTTCTAGTAATAAGCAAGTTCGTAGTCCATACAAACATTCATGACTTTTGGAGTTGTTTTGCAAAAAGTTATCTTGGAAACTCTCAACTGCATGAGATATGTATTTGCATGCCATATTTCTTCCGACAAAAACTTTTCTCGGTAATGTTGCAACCTCTCTCAGAGAATGATATTGGATGTGCCCATTCCTAGCAAATGAAGCATTCAGAAGTCAACTTACGTGTCTTGTGCAAACTATTCAAACATGCATACGTACTCATACATCCACATTGACTTATACGTATACACATATAGCTTACTCCTTTCAACAACGTCATATATAAAAAAATTGACAATTTTCAGTTGTGCATGTTTTTGGAATGTCCAAAAAGTGTACTTTATCCCAGCAAAAGCGGCATATTCTTAACTTAATATTTGCCCGCTATAGGGCAGAAAATGTTGTTTTTGCATTTTGAAGAAAATATATTGTTTTTTTTTTTTTTTTTAAATATCCTAAATATTTTTCAAATGGAGAAAAAACCTTCAGGTTTTACCTAAAAAGATCTGTTGCACAGTAAAAAGTTTAATAAGTGGCTTGATATTTATTTTTGATACATTTTATTATAAACTTTAAAAACGATCTCCTGAAAAATCAAGTTTTTTTTATATATGACGTTGTTGAAAGGAGTCAACGATATCTTCGTCATATATGGCAGTAACCTTAAGGGTGATGGCAAGATTATATTTTCATACATATTACTTTGGCCGTAAACTTTTTACATATTAATGATAAGTTTATATCTATGGAAATGCAGGAAAAAATCATGAATGAGCTTTTAAAAAAAAGATAAATATTTTAAATAACTTTTTGAAAAAACAAGGGTTTTCAATCTATGAACGTTTACAAAAATTTGTGAACAGAAATAATCTTAAACATTGCTGTGTACATCTATCATAATTCGATATATTACGGATGTTTAATTATAGGCAGAATGGTGAACATAACACAAGTGTATAAAGTAATCACTTAAGGCAGCTAAAAGCCAGGTCGTAAGCTCTCAAAAGTTCAGGCTTCCATCTTCTTTCGTATTAAAATTTCGATAGATACCTTCAGTTGAGACAAATTCAATACATATGAAAAAAGTCACCATACTAAAAATATTTCATAAAAAAAATATCGTTTCAAAATAATTATTAATTCAATAGGATTTATTTTTTTAATTTTATTTCTAAACTGTGTATGAATGAGGATGAAATTGATGATTATTTATAAAAATATAGTGAAATGCAAAACAAATTAAGTTACGACATATTTCAAAGTAACATTGTTGAAAAATGTGTTATGAGATATTGTTTTGAAAGTAATATCAAATATAATCTTAATTGAGACCGTCTCTGCCCCACCCCGAAGGGGAGTGGGGGTTAATAAGGAGTATCGCGGGGTAAAAAATGGTGCCCGGGTAACGGAGCGAAAGACACCTCTCGGGTTATTGTTTCGCTATATTACACACATGGCCCGGGGCAAGGAATATTCTGTACAGGGACTCTTAACCAGGGAGTATTGTAATATTTTTCAAAACTAACTAACTAGGGGTAGACAGAGAGAATAGAACGCCACACCACTCTGTCTTTGCAAACATTCCTAGCCTCTTCCACGTTCATGCATCTCCTCATACATGCCCGCCGATTGTTACGACTCCTAACCTGACCACTTTCAAGTATTTGGCATACCAAATATGTATTTGTATTTGTATTTGGCATGTGCCACGTTTTTCTCGGTCTTCCTTTGCTCCTTTTTCCACTTACGTTCGCCTCATGAATTTGTTTTACCGTTCTTTCCTCACTCATTCGTTCTACGTGTCCAAACCATCTCAACACACCTTTCTTAATTTTATCGATAATGCTTATCTCAGCTTTGCATTCCTTCTTTATTTTACTATTCGCACATCTATCATACATCGTTTTGTGGCACATTCTTCTGAGAGATCACATTTTGACTGCATTCAGTATACTTTCATCCTTCTTTTTCCAGCAAAATTATAACGAGGAATAATCTCACAGATGGGGACTACAGATGAAATAGTAAGAGAAAAACACTTTTTAGTTATATTTGAAGCACTAACATTGTGATTTTCCATTTTTTATTTAAAATGTAAATTTGTTTTAAAATTACCATAAATATTTTATTGTTACTCTAATATTGTGTCTACCGATTTCGAAGCTGGCCGCTTCTTTATCAAGACTGATTAATTCATTATTCAGTCTTGATAAAGAAGCGGTTACCTTCGAAACCGGTAAACATTAAAATTAAGTTTTAATTATATATTTATAGTGATTTTAAAACAAAGATACATTTTAATTAAAATTAGAAAAGCACATGTTTTATACCACTCATTTTTTTTATTATGACGATTAGTTTCGGAAGCTATGCTTCCATCTTCAGGTCTAAATATAAACTAATATAGATGTCATAACAAAATAAACTCAAGTATTAAAAAAAACAATTGTTTTTCTTTTACAATTTCAACATCCACAAAGTGAATGCCGAAACAATAAATAAGGGTCAACAGATTGTAGTTGCTTTCACATTTACTTAAAAAAAAAATAAGCTTGAATTATTGGTATCGATGGTTATGTCTTTGAATTCAGTTTTATAAACGCAATCAAGTAAATATAATTTAAAAAAACAGTCACAGAAAATCGTTTGATAAATGAAAATTTGGGCATTTTTTACACTGTGCTCATGGTGCCCCGTAAGTGTTTGTCAAATTGTCATGTTTTCAGGCCATAAATATTATAAATGGTATTTTAAAATACACCATTTGTCGAAATATAAGCAAGTTGGCATTAGTGTTTTCTCGTGAAATTAATCTATTGCTTCCAACATTTGTATTTTATCTCTTAGAACACTGAAACCAGTCGAAGAGCTGAAATATCAATAGTGTTTACAACAATGCAAATGAAATTATCCAGGATATTTTATTTTACGTAAAATGGTATGACTAATAAGTAGAACTGCGTGTAGGTAGTATGGTAGCGTTCCAGGGAAAATTTTAAAGACACTGAAAGAAAAAATGTGTTTTTAGTTATGTAGTTATTTTTTATTCATTTTTCATTTTTTACATTACCAATTTTAAAATATATGCTACAGATACAATACCTCGTATGCTTAAAACTAAAAGAGTTACGTTTATATAGAATTGGTTTAATAAATACAATTTTCAGCAAGGAGTTGCGAGCTTCTGGTTTATGTAGAGTTAGCAGAGCTCAGGAATTCATATTACTTATTCCTCGTATTGTACGGATACTTTCTTCCGAGAGGTAGTGGGGTGGACGGCGTGGGGAGGATGGAAGGATGCGAAGTACCAGGAAATTCTGAAGCTAATATTATGGCGCGCTGAACTCAATATTCTTTAAAATACTTTGAATATTTCAGATACGTTGCTTTATGATCATCTTAATATGAAAACATTTTCAACGTCAATCCTTCAAAACTGCTTTTTTTGCCTGAATTTTAATTCTTTTCCCTTTTTTTTAATGTTTTTAAGATATTATTTTGTCGAGAAATTCAATTAAAAAATAATTATTTACCAACCATCTTGTGACTCTTCAAGGGTAAAAATCTCTGAAATTTAATGAAAATATTTTTAAATATACTTGTTTTCGTTTTATATTTTTTTGAGAAATCATGACTCTTTTTTGTCCCTCATTCGAACTTAAATGGTGCATAGGGCACTGCACTGCACTAGAGTCAGTAATGAAGACAAGGTCCAGAGCTTTTATTTTTTAGATACATCATTTTAATATTTGCATTTGATGGGATACAGATGACATAAATGAAGGAGTATAATATGAATGATATTAGACTACATGAGAAAGAAAATCATGAAAGAATAGTCGGTAAGAAAAGGAGAATACTATCAGTAGTAAGCACAATTGAAATTATACGCCTTTGTAAATAAGACACGAGTTATTTTAATGCACAATTTTAGAGAGGATTTTAATTGTTAATATTTTTGATGATGAACTAATGTAGAATGCCGGATTTAGATTTATCTGAATCTTTAATCCGGTCATGTAAAAAAATCTATGTAAACGGAGGGTATAGATATATGGTATGATGTATGCTTGACGAAGCAAGCAGGTTTTAAGCAACAATGCTTGTGTTGCGACAAACGGGTGAAAAAATGGCCATCCGGTAGTAATTTTATTTATTTATTTAGAAATTTAACAAAACATTTACATAAATATATTTACAATAATGAAAAACAAAGAAAAACAGGTAACTGTAACGTTCCAATGACAAAAATTCACAAATTTTAACTGAGTAAACAGCAACTTTCGTTTTCGTTTTTTTAATTGTATTATTGTCTCATTAATTTATTCGGCAGTCACTTTGTGGTAAATTCAATCCATTTTTTATTAATGTTTTACTTAGTAAATACCAATAATTCTTAAAATCTACTGTGACACGTGTTTCGATGCATTCCGCATCATTTTCAAACACCGTCTGATGCGGAATGCATCGAAACACGTGTCACAGTAGATTTTAAGAAATGGTGGTATTTACCAAGTAAAACATTAATCAAAAAAGTATTATTGTCATTTTTCGTTTGTTTATGCGTATAAACATATATTTATGTGTATATATTTATATATATATATATATATATATATATATATATATATATATATATATATATATATATATATATATATATATATATATATATATATATATATATATATATATATATATATATATATATATATATATATATATATATATATATATATATATATATATATATATATATATATATATATATATATATATATATATATATATATATATATATATATATATATATATATATATATATATATATATATATATATATATATATATATATATATATATATATATATATATATATATATATATATATATATATATATATATATATATATATATATATATATATATATATATATATATATATATATATATATATATATATATATATATATATATATATATATATATATATATATATATATATATATATATATATATATATATATATATATATATATATATATATATATATATATATATATATATATATATAACGTGGTAATATTTTCCTTTTGAAAATTAAGTGTAAATAATATGTAAAGTGGGTGTATAATAATAAAATAAACAATGTGTTGCTTTGTAATTAAAGAAACGACAATAAAAGTTTATTCTTAATTAATCTTTACAATAATTTTTATATCTATCTGATTCTGACAGTTAATAATATATTTTTTGTATCGGATCTCTTTTGTTTAATTCTGTGCGACGCATGCGACATCTGTGGTAGAACTGTTTTATGTAGGTACTTTTTGTAAGTACTTAATAAAATGTATAGGTAGGTACCTAGTTATTTTATTACATATATACATCGGATTTCACTTAGTGGTAAGACATGATTAAAATATAAATGAAAACAATTGTTTTTTTACCACTCAAGTAACTCTAGTACAAAAAAAGTGTTTTCATTTACAATTTGTTTATATATGTTGTAAATATATTAAAGCTTAATGCAAATATTGTTGAAAATCAATCACCTTCGTCTTAATTAAAAAGACGAACGGAAAACGTTAACTCATCACCTTCAACGAGATCGACGGTAACGAGTATCGATGACTCTCAAAGTCTACGTAGGGGTTAGGGGTAATTCTGATAAATAGCCCGACTCCACCCCCCCGGATTATCGTAACAAAAACATCCCTAATTAAAAAATAATTGCCAAGCCAATCAATGCAGAATACCTTAGACTTGTTTGGCCCCGACAGAGCGGCGACGCAAAAAGGTGGCAAAACGTAAACAGAAGGGAATTTTTTTCTTTGTATTTTTTTTACCGTGCTCGAAGCCACCCCCAACCCCCCCTCCCTCGCCGGTAATTACAGGCTGACAGAAAAACACGGGAAATTATAAAAATGAATTTATTATTTTTAGCGTTGCGTTAAGGAAATGTACCGTAAATACCTTGTTAAAAATTAAAACACGGAAAAACGGAATTTTCTTGCAAAATGAGGTAATATTTTCTCATTCATTCGAGTTTTTGTAATTTTCTGTTCTATTTCATATATTTTTTAAAAGTTCTTTTAAAAATTTATTTTTTCCTCTTCATTATATCCTTCCAACTAACCAGTACGCCGTTTTCCCCCAGCGGTAGACAGAGAGAATAGAACGATCACCAATCTATCTTTGCACAAAAATTTTGCCTCTTCTACATAAAAAAAACATGTAATCATATTATTCACAACATTTCCATCACAACTTTATTTTATTTCTTATGTTGTTATATTTGTAATTTTAAAATAATATTTTTTATAATGTAATTGAACGTCTCGTCACGGGATCTGCCTTAGTGAAACGTTCATCGAAAAATAAAACATGGAAACAAAAAATAATAATAGCATTCGGACCTCACATACTAATATAAGAGTTTCTGCTTGATAAAAAGCTTCTTTACATCTCACCAATAGATGTCTCTAGTGAAGTTCTAGTGATTCAAGAACAATGTTTTAAAATTGGTTTAATAGAATTTCCAAGAATTTGAGTAGTGTGGTTGTCAATAATGGGTAGAATTGGTGAATGTTACACGTGTGTAAAGTGATTACTTAAACCAGCCGATGACGGTCGTCAGCCCCGTAAATGCCCAGACTTCCATATTCTTCTTCATCTTTGATGAGATGTCAAAAAATAATATGAAAATAACTCCTGTAATTGTAGATAATCCAGATTTTGTGAACAAGTATTTGGACACACTCAAAATGTTGTAAAAAATAATAATAAACAAATAAGTAAAATAAATAAAATGCACGCCTTTTTTTTCGCGGAATATTTTTCGCAAATACTTTGGGACACAATGGATAAACTTTATAAAATAAAGTAACACTTTTTTAAAAAACATTTGATACATTTTTCTCCAACCGGTTTCGACAAGAGCCTTGTCATTATCAGGGTTAAACATAAGTATATCTTCAACCCTGATGATGACAAGATTCATTTCGAAACCGGTTGGAGGAAAAATGTACTAATAAAAAAAGTGTTTAAAAATAAAGTTGTTTAATTTTATAATAAATACTCGCCAATTTTTTTTTAATTAAAAAATTAAATAGATGTTATTTGATTGTAATATTTTTTATTGATAGGGTTCCAGAAGAATATCAGTACAAATTTATTGTAAATGTATTCTTTGGTTGTTATACACGACTCCAGGAGCCCATAAGTCATGTTGAGGTGAGATTAACCATCGTGTGACAAGCTCCAAAGTGACATGACACGACACAGTTTGCCTCTGGTTTATGTATGCCCTTGAAGTGGCCCGGAGAAGGGTTCATTCATCAACAATCTCCATCTACTCTCTGAATCTAAAAGTTGGAAATTAATCAAGATGTTCCCTTTTTTATTATTTTACTAATCAAACTAAAAATAAAACCTGTCAATTTTATTTAATTCCCTTTAAAAACTGCATAAATAAACTACTCAACAAAATATATTTTTGTCCCCAAACATTTTAAACAATATTTTTAGTGTCCGAATACACGTTCACAAATCTAGGTTTTTTCCAATTATTTTTACATTTTTTACATCTCACCAAAGATGAAGAAGAATATGAAAATCTGGGTATTTTCAGGACTTATGTCCTGTCATCGGCTGGTTTAGTGATCACTTTACAAAATGCAATATTCACCATTATTTACAATAATTTCAGTGAGTCCAAACACTTGTTTACAAAATCTGGATTATCTCCAATTACAGGAGTTATTTTCATATAATTTTTTGAAATCTCATCAAAGATGAAGAAAAATAAGGAAATCTGGGCATAAAGATGAAGAAGAATATGTAAGTTTGGACATTCCCCGTAAATGCCCAGACTTCCATATTCTTCTTCATCTTTGATGAGATGTCAAAAAATAATGCACCATTATATTTTTAAAGTGATTGAAAAACCAGCATATGAGGTATAACCGTATGGTGTACTCGTAAATGTTTCAATTGGGAGTTTCGTTATGCTAATTTAACTTTGTGAAATAAAAAAGAGATTACTACAAGTATCTGCCGAAAGCAATAAGAAAATTTAATTGAGAAAATGAAGTATATGATACTAAATTTGTTTTTAGTGTATAGTATGTAACTGAGATCATTTTCAAAATGATGATTTTGAGTTTATTTCAAATAAATTACGTATTAACAAATAAGTTATTTATCTTGAGTGCCCCAGTCGAGGTCTAAAGGGCAGCATTAGGGAGATTTCGGAAGGCTGGGGTAGGTTTCCCCATGTATACTACAAGACAGTCTTGTTAGAGATAAGATTAGTTCGGGGAAGGTGTATTGGACGATGTTTAACCCGAAAAGCTCACCTCATGTCTCCGAGGTATTGGAAATTCATGTTTGGGAAATTAACACTTCATCTAAAGGGTACGTTGGGGTAGACCAAAGCAATTTAGGCGGCTGACTGAAGTTTAAGGTAGAGGCTCTCAACATGGCTGCGGAGACGCAAAAAAACAAATCTCTCCATTCTTGTCACTAAATGTGTCTTGTGCCGGGTTGTGGTCCCGAGGTTAGTGTCGCGGACTCTTGAGTCAGAGTTTTTCGGTTCGAACCCATTTTACAACAATTTGATACCTATTTCTAATAATGAGCCGCTTAGGGTCACAGGAACATTGTGAAATTGAAGTATTTCTGTAAATAATAAATACTCTTTTAAAATAAAAGTAAATATTGTATTAAATATTACACATGATTATTAAGCACAATGTTATGTTTAACCAAGAAAGTGGCTAATATATAAATACATATATATATATATATATATATATATATATATATATATATATATATATATATATATATATATATATATATATATATATATATATATATATATATATATATATATATATATATATATATATATATATATATATATATATATATATATATATATATATATATATATATATATATATATATATATTTATATATTTATATATATATATATATATATATTTACATATTTATATATATATTTATATATATATATATATATATATATATATATATATATATATATATATATATATATATATATATATATATATATATATATATATATATATATATATATATATATATATATATATATATATATATATATATATATATATATATATATATATATATATATATATATATAAATACAATATATATGCTAGTATTAAAAATATTAAGTACATATTGTCAGTGTGAATACCTGTCCACATTTTTTTATTCTAAAGACTAGTAAATGCGTTTTTTCACTGGGTGACTGCCAAATATATTAAGAAGAAAGAAAAAAAACTATGAAATGAAAAATCTGTGTATATAATATGAGTGAAAAACCTACATATGTACATATATAACGTGCTGCCTTACGGAATTACTTTTTTCACCATCAATTTCCCCGTACTAAGCATTTATATTTCCCTAAGAGTGGTGTGTTGTTCATCTCACGTTATTAGAAGAAAAAACATGTCACAGGACCGTTTCGCTGAGGCAACAATTCACCCGCTACACTAATCACCCCACCCACCCTCGCAGACCTGTGCCGTGTGATGGATTACATCGTCGATTAGGGCGGACCAATGGGGAAGCCGGGGTATGGAGAGATACAGGGTAGTATGGACGTCCGCCCACGATCGCCATCCGGGCGCCCCGTCGGATCGTGTTTTTGCTAACGGGGCATTAAAAGATCTAGGTTGAAAAGATATTGATAAAAAATCGTTTGCGTAATTAATCGATTATCAATTCAAATAATTAAAATGTTTAATATTTGAACTCATCTCATTACTGCGAGTACTGAACATATTATTACCGGCTTTGTGGGTACATTTCTGTATACAGCGTAAAACACTGTTCCGCAAAGTGTGTGCCGCGGCACACTGGTGTACCGTGGTTATTAGTTGGTGTGCCGCGGAAAAAAGTCTAGTTCGTGAAAATAAAACAAATCCTCCAAATTTTTATTGCCTGTGTGCAGTTAAGTAGGCTGACATATACATGCTGACATTATATGCTGACATTAAAAATAATATGTTAAATATGTTACCATAGTATGGTAAATATGCACCTCTGAAGTTTGTAAATTTGGTAGGTGTACCTTGAGTAGAAAAAGTTTGCGGAACACTGGCGTAAAACACCCTATGACAATTCGCTCACTCCTTTCAAGAACGTCATAAATCAAAAATCATAAATTTTTAGCTGTGCATGTTTTAAACTTAATATTTACCCGCTACAGGGCAGAAAGTATTGGTTTGCATTTTGAAGAAAAGGTATTTGAATTATTTTTTTAAAATATCAAATGGAGAAAAAACCTTTAGGTTGTACCTTAAAAGATTTGTTGCACTGTAAAAAGTACAATAAGTGGCTTGATATTTATTTTTAATAAATTGTATTATATTTTTAAACTTTAAAAACGATCTCCTGAAAAATCATGTTTTTTGATTTATGACATTCTTGAATGGAGTGAGCGAATTGTGGATCAATCGTATCACGGATGAAAAAATGATTTTTCGTTATATTTCGCCACACAACCATGACCTTAATTAACTTCGTTTCAAAGAAGAAAGTAGGTATATGTAATTTGGAGATAAAAAATATCTTTGCCCGAACCCACATTATTTTAAATGAGTGATCATTATATGTTAACAATTGAGAAATTTGGATTTTGCGTGAAGGCACCTTCATCATTAGTTTAGATTGGACTAAGGCGAGTTGAGTGAAGTATCCTTGGTACGTCTCGAGGGAAATGCGGGTTAGTTTAACCAAAGGTATTTAGCACCTCCTACGTCAGATATTCTAACTCGACTTGAAGAGCTGAAAATATGAACCAATAGTACACAATTTTGTTTAATTTGCCATAGTGAAATACTTATTTTTCATCGTGTTGAATTTTTATTGTAATTATATGATCGTTAGAAAATTATATCTTCACTTTAGAAGCAGCCAACTCCATATTCTATCATTTTAAAATAATTTTACTATCTGTTTCTGTAGCCCTGTTTTATTCTCAGATCTTTAAAAAATAGTTTAAAAAATATTTTCATTTTCTTTTTTTTATCTCACTGTACTCTAAAGAAAACAATTTATGTCAAATAATAGTCAGATTTTATTATTTTTATAGTATTTTTTAAAATCTCATTGTACTCTAAATACAACAATTTATATCTTATGATAATTAATTTATTTTTATTTTAAAACTATTTTTTTATCTCCTTGTATTCTAAAGAAAACAAAATAAATAAATAATAGTCCAATTCTTACTTTTTTCATGGTTTCCTTTTTAAAATCTCATTGTACTCTTCTGATTTATTTATTTTGAGTCTGCTGTTTTTTTTTTTAAAAATAATACCCGTGTGTCTTGTGATCTTAATACCATAATAAAAAAGGCGTTTGTAATAGATATCTATATGTCTGAGAGGCTTATTTAAAAACTAAATTACAGTATTCATATATTCGGAACTCCTAGATATATTGATCAATTTTATGACACAGTACAAATGAGTTCACAACAGCGATCTACATATGTTGAGAAAGCTTTTATTAAGTACAGACCCTTTTATTTGTATTCCTATTTTTTAGTCAGATTTAAAAAATATCAACGTAAATAATTTGATACATATAAATGAAAAAAAAACACGATATATAAATTTGTTTTAAGGTTTATGTGTAAATAAAAATGTAACGTAATATAGTAATTTTCAAAATTTAAATAGCATAATTTTCGTCAGATATTTCTTCAAGGTCTCATTGAATAACATCTGGAGAGAATCTTTAAAAAAACTTTTGGTGAAATCATGAAGTATTCGATATATCGTTCTTTGTTCCCGTTTTACCATTATATTGTATATTAGTTTGATAGTTTCAATTGTGCAATCAAAACACAATTACCCTAAAACCATAAACGGAGATATTACACGTTGTTGTCACCCATAAAACAAACATCGACAATTTCAGTTCATGAAAGTCACATTATACCTTATAATAATATATTATAAATAAATCAGTCGGCCCTTTCTATATCACGTAAGACTCCTGACGTAAAGATGTTCAACTTGTCAATTTAAAAGTAATGAAATATTTTTGTTTATTTAAAATATGTACGTTAAGTTTCATATCCTAACGTAAAGCGATGTTTATCCGACGACTCTAAGCGCTTCCACTATCGATTGACATTTGTCAACAAAAGGGAAAGCAACTCGTGGTAAAAAGGTAAGAAACACGAAAAAAACAATCAGAAAACCTTTTCTTCGTTCCTCAATAATTTATCTCGGAGGAAAAGCCCTGTGATATACAAAAGAAAACACGTTAACGGTCGATTTACATCGAATGGAAGACAAAGGATCTCCTTTTAATCCTGGCATCCTGGTATTCCATCACAGGCATTGATTGCTAGACCCTTCGCCACAGGTAGGGGTTATCGGGGTGACACGGCCGCAGAATGTGCCAAATTGCCCCCATAAATCGGAAATCACTTTGCGGAAGCCCCCTCCGCCTTCAGCCGGAAACGGAAGTGAAGTAGTCGCGACAGAGAAAGGTGGGCGTCCTGAACGATGTTTGTTCTGTTAACAACTTGTTCCGCGGTGAATGGGTAATGAAAGATCTGATGGAGAGAGATAACAACGATTTGCATGAGTGTGCTTGTATTTCGATACCTTCGAATGATCTGTTTGTATTTGCCGGGCTTTGTCTACAAATACGATAAATTCTAGATTTATATCCTAATATTATTTTTTACTCAAGGAAGGTTAATATGTAAACCATACCTGCTATACAAACCAATACATGCTATACAAACTAATTTAAAATTTTCACAAAAAGAAGAGTATAGAAGTTTGACTTCCATATTCTTCTTCATCTATGTTGAAATGTCAAAATACAAATAATAATAGTTTGCTATAGCCTATTTGTTATATGCTTGCCTCCATTCCAAAAAAACGTTCGTTAGAACAATCGACTGCTATTATGATAAAATGTATTAAATAAATTTATAAGTTCACATAAATTATGTCTAATAATTACTGAGATATTCTTTTTTTGCTCGCGCCACATCCAAATGTGAGCAGCAGTTTCATCATCCTTGATCTATAATATTGAACAAGTAAAAAAAAAACAAAACAAGTAGCATATTAGAGTATGAAAACCTAAAACCCTGTGTCCAGTAGGTACATATTATAAAATATACATATTGTAGGTACAATATGTATATTTTGTATATATATATATATATGTACATGTATATATATATATATATATATATATATATATATATATATATATATATATATATATATATATAAATATTTATATATGTATATATATATATATATATATATATATATATATATATATATATATATATATATATATATATATATATATATATATATATATATTATATATATATATATATATATATATATATATATATATATATATATATATATATATATATATATATATATATATATATATATATATATATATATAAATATTCATATATATATATATATATATATATATATATATATATATATATATATATATATATATATATATATATATATATATATATATATATATATATACATATATATATATATATTTATATATATATATATATATATATATATATATATATATATATATATATATATATATATATATATATATATATATATATATAAATATTTATATATATATATATATATATATATATATATATACATATATATATATATATATATATATATATATACATATATATATATATATATATATATATACAATATATATATATATATATATATATATAAATATATATATATATATATATATATATATATATATATATATATATATATATATATATATATATATATATATATATATATAATATACATATGATTTAAGATTTTATTATTTATTTAATGGTTAGTCATATTTACTTTTATTTTTTTTTTACAAAAAAATACATTTTTTTATATTTGAAGCACTAACTTTGTGATTTTCCATTTTATAATTAAAATGTAACTTTGTTTTAAAATCATTATAAATATTTTGCTTTAACTTAATAATAATGTATACCGGTTTCGAAGCTAACCCCTTCATTATCAAGACTGGTTGATTAGTATTAATCAGTCTTGATAAAGAAGCGATTAGCTTCGAAACCGGTAGACATTTAATTATTTAAAAAAATACGATTCAAATGTAAGTACCATATTAATAGTATTTAATTATTTTTTCTTGAATGAATCACAAAATATTAATAATTTTTATGATTTATTGTTTTTATTTAATATGTAAATTTTAAAGTGACCTGTTTTCTAGTTGTTACTTTATCACGGACTACATGTGTCTCTTTACAAATTTGATTTTCATGGTAGTTTGATTTTCTTCCACCGTTCTTCCGCCCATAAAGTGAGCAAATGGGGGTAGCCTGTTGCACGGGGTAACTTTGAACGCACGTCACGTCAAATGATTGAACCATCATTCAGGAGACACGTTCAAATACGTACGAACATAGGTATTCTTATGTCCCACGCGCTATCAGTATTTCTAAAAATGTTTGCGTATAGAAGATTTTTATCAAAATTGATGGAGACATTTATTGAGATAGGAATTTATACGTTTGGCTATCAATAAAGTTTACGACCTGTCATTGGGTGGTTTTAGTAATCAATTAAATATTCATAATTTAATCTAAAATAAGAACAATATTACTCAAAATTCAGAAAGTTGTATGTATAAAAATTTACAATCAAGTTATTAATCACGATACAATTACTTTTAATCTAATTTTGTTTCTGATATCTATTGTATTCTTACCACTGCCCTTTTTTATAACCTAAAATAAAATGTAAACCCAAACATAGGCCATGCCTTTGTGGGATCTTTTTTGTGTATTTGTAATTATATATATTTGTATTTGTAAATATTTTTATGTATTTGTAATTATAATATATTGTGGCACGCAAAAGAATTTAAAATAAAGGAAAAGAAGAAATCGAAAAAAAAACCTTTGTATTCAAATTGTTTTAATCGTAATTCTGACATTTTATTTCTGCGTGTTTTCGTATACTTATTTATAAAACAAAATTTTTGTTGTCTACCTCCGTAGTACAGTGGTCAGCGCATTAGGTTACCGTGCTGGAGGTCCCAAGTTCGATTCTCAGGGGGGTCAAAATAAATACTGCTTATTTTCACTCAAATACTTATTTTATATCACCATGGACTGGTACAAGAAGCGCAGGAGTGATTACCTTGCCTTCAAGCAATTAACAATTAAAATAACACCGCTTCGCTATGATGCAGTGCCCTATGCACCAGTGGTTGCCAATAAGGGTAAAAATACAAGCTAAAAATAATTTTGTATATCGCATTCGATGAAATAATATAATATATTCACAATTCATAAGTACCTTCTCCGAGTTGCAATGTTTAAATTATTTAAGAAAGAAATTAATATAAACAAAAAAAAATGTTGAGACTAATCTCAGTCCGCCTCCGTAGTGTAATGGTCAGCACGCTCGGCTAACGTTCTAGAGGTCCCAAGTTCGATTCCCACGGGGGGTCAAATAAACATAAGTGTTTCTTTCACTGTAATATTTATTCAATATTACCCTGGACTGGTACCTGATGCGGAGGGCTGATCACCTTTCCTTCATGTGTAAAACGATCGAGATAACACTGCGTTTATATGAAGCAGTGCCCTATGCACCATTGGGGTGCGGATAAGGGTTTTATTATTAATCTTAACAACCTGATTAGATGGATATTTTTTACATTGTGTTTTATTGAATTGTTTTAAAAAAGAAAAGTAGATTATGAAACGGTAGAAACCTTTGAAAAGCATCGCACTTGATCTACAAAGATCAGGATAGTAGAAAAGTAGGAAGGTATGGAAGACAAATGAAGAGATGCCAACGCGCCTCAGTGCGGCGCCAGCGATCCGCCTAACGCCTCTGCGACACTCAGGTATGGCGGAATCTCGTATTAAAAATCTTCCTCAGATATATATGTTTTCTACGTGTACAATAAGCCGTACAACTGTATGAGCTCCTGGTACGTTCGAGTGAGGTATTTCAGTGGAAACGGCTAAATTATGCATCATTCCCGTATATTAAATGCGGTGGATTGCACGCGTACTACATAAGACAATATAGATATGCCATATAACAATACTATGAAGCAAACGATTTCAAGTTTTTGCGTACATAGATAACTAATTGAAATGAAAAAGTATAACAAATAAATTTTTTATAAAAAAATATAAAAATAATCAATAACTATCATAAAAATAAAACTTATGTTACATGATCATTCGTACTGTAAAAATGTATGGGAATCTGATCTATGTACGATTAAATTTGAAATCCTAGAATTTCTTATGTTATAAACAAACTACATAAATGATAAAAAAATGTTCGTTTATTCAAAATCTTAGTTCTCTTAAAACTATTTACTGATTGCTTTGAAATTTTCTCACAACGTTGCATTCAAATACGATCGTGTTTTTACATACCTGTGACAGATGTTTTTTTCCTGGGACAAATAAAATAATGTTTTTTTAACTTAATGGCAGCGCCATCTATTGAGAGTGACGACCGTTCAAGTTATAATAATATTGTTCACAGCGAACACTGTACTTTTTGACGGATGCTGTCATTAAGTATTCTCAATGTTTTCGATTGCATTGTTTCATAGCTTATTGATATATTGAAAAGGTGTGCTTTCTATCATCTTTCTTCTTAATTCAATCAGACTAAGCCACAGCAATACGTAACGAGAAACAGCTAGTTGAAAATATTTGTGTTTCTCTGATCACGAGACTAATGATGTCGGCAACGACGAAACCCGGTCACTGGTCGAAAAAAAATCAAAGTGGAAAAAGCTTTATAAATTTATATTTTTTTTAATTTCTCTGAATTGATAAAATCAGTATTCGAATCACATATAAACCGAATTCATATCAATGAAAACTCTAAGCAACGGAACGAAGAAGTTTAATGATTAATAATGTATTTTAATGACTTGATGCAATTTAATTACAAATGCAATATATAATCCATTATCATATCTTCATTTCATACGTGTACATTTTACATTCTTCTAACTCCGATTTCGTATGCTGTTAAGCGTTTCACAGGGCATTTGTGAGGGCATTAGTTTTTTATTTGGCACTTAACAACCGGCAATAGGGCCGCGGGCCGATAGTACGAGGCCCTGGGGGAGAACTTCAATTTGTGGACAATTTGTATTCAGGAGAGAGGACGTCTTTATGGCGAGGACTTTTGGGAGGTGTATTTAACGTTGCATACCTTTAAACGACAGGTATTATAAACTGAAGGGTGTAAAATTTCACATTTTTGTATTTATTTTATTAGTATACAGAATTGCATTTGACGAATCGAATGTAATTGTTACGAAAAGTGTGAAATGTGTACAAACCTGAAAGATAAATTTCAGTATCATTTCATTATTTTTATTTATTTTATTGACACATAGAATCGCATTTTTGGTTCAAATGGAATTGTTTTATTAGTGTGAAAAATGCACATACTTTTAAATATATATATATTTTTTTTTGGTTTCATTGTTTTTATTTATTTGATTAAACAGAATAGCATACTGGAATCAAATGGAATCGTTACAAATAGTGTAAAAAAATTATAAACTCGGAAATAAAATTTCAAAATTGTTTGAGTAATTAATTAGGAATTTGAATAAAAAATAATAACTAAAAACTACTGTTTTACTTGAAGGAATGTCTGAAATGGGTTTGAAAATGAATGTTTCACAAAAATTAGTACATAATACTTGTACGAGTTTTTAAGAAATTATTATAAAAAAATGTATAAAAATTTAGAAATATATTTTCATATTTCATCATCTTTTGAATCTAACTACTTTGATAACCTTTAATGATAAACTGATAAACTTTAATGAGATCTAAGTTTTGAAAAGTAATATAAATAACGTAAAAATATTTCCATGATTTTAAAAATATAAAATACCTATGTATGTATATTTAAAAAAAATATATAATTAATTTCATGGATATTATTTCTAAAAGTGGAATAGTTTTCAAAAGTTTTAAATTATTCGGAAATCTCTATTAATAATATTTTAAATTTTACTTTTAACCATTTTCCGCATCCAGTGGTGCATAGGGCACTGCATCGAATTGACGCAGTGTTATTTTGATCATTACTTACACGAAGGAAAGGTGATCAGCCCTCCGCTTCAGGTACCAGTCCAGGGTAATATTGAATAAATATTACAGTGCAAAATCACTAATATTTATTTTCACCCCCCCTGGGAATCGAACCCGGTACCACTAGCACGGTAGCTAAACACGCTGACCATTACACCACGAAGGCGGAGAAAATTTAATTTTAAATATTTAAATTTAATTTTATGAGGACGTAGTAGAAAAAAGAAACATCGTAGGAGACCGATTCTATAATTCTATTCGTGGAAATGTCAAACCGCACACTTGCCAACGTAAACATGATAAATTAATACGTATTGTATAATAACTAATTCAATAGTCAAATAGTATAAGCAGTTAATCGATACATATTGTTACAGATTGCATAAGTGTCAATCGAGTGAGATGGATCCCCTTTTTAAGGTTATTTTATCAATTTTGTCCAATCAAATATGGAAATGCAAATAATGTAATAAGAATGTACATATGTAAAAAAATTAAGTATTTTTTTCTCTGCGATTGAAAATAAGCTTTAAAATATTTTTTATACCGGTAATGGAATAAATGTGTTTGCATAAAAAATTTATGTATATATTTATATATTTGCAGATTATTGTAATTGTCTTGGAGGATGAATTTCTTCGATGACAACGAATTATATTTCTCTTTATAAAAACTTAAGACTTAAATATTAGACGGGCGAAAGTTATAAATTGTACTTTTATTAACTCTATTCTATATCAGTTTATTACTTTTTATGTCTTCAAAAAAATAATATCTTTGGGGCAAATTATGTCCATTGGCAAAAAGATCTCTTCATATATGTATTTATTTATACACACACACACACACACAAAAACACGTGAATATTTCAATGCAATATCGTGTCAAAATTTCAAATTAATATTTTATTTTCTTTAAATATATATTTTTCTAAAACCGTTCAGTAACCTCTCCCCATCATCCAATCTTCATGACACTAAAAAATCATATTCTAAGTATGGTTTGAATCTCAGGTTGGTTCGTCTTCATCAAAACAGGGTAGCAGGGTGCAATCAAGTCTGATATGGTAATATTAACGAAGGGGGGGTAGCTCAGACGTCGCGGAATCTGCGAGACGTGTTGGAGTTATATTATTATTGGGCTTCCTGCGGGGTGGGGGTTCATGGAGCGGTGAAGGGTGAATGGAGGTAGGTAGGACATAGAGACTAATTGCCTTATTATGCGAAACAATCTAATTCTGACGATAGTGAGAAGTATTTGGGACATTGAGGGTTATCCGTCATTAAACATATTTATAAATGTATAATAATAGACCAGCATTTTAAATTCCACACTCAGATAAATGAACTGGTTTAAAGAATAAGGAAACGCATATATATAACGTGGTAATAATTTTCTTTTGTAAATTGGGTGTAAATAATATGTAAAGTGGGTGTATAATAATAAAATAAACAATGTGTTGCTTTGTAATTAAAGTTTATAATTAAAGTTTATTCTTAATTTATCTTTATAATATTTTTCTATCTATCTATCTGATTCTGACAGTTCAGAATATTATATTTTTTCTATCTGACGTCTTTTGTTTTATTCAGTGTGACGCATGCGACATCTGGTGGTAGAACTGTTTTATATAGGTACTATTTGTAAGTACTTAATAAAATGTATAGGTAGGTACCTAGGTATTTTATTACATATACATATAATTATTAGGCCAAGAAATATTTTAGGTATAGAAAACTTAAAAATAGTACAATTATACTGTAGAGATATTGTACAATTCTTGTCATTATTTTACATGGCGGATAATTTTACGAAGAGAATTTTGACATCATCATCTACAATCGTTGATTTACATAGGTACATAGGTATTGATTACACTTACATGTTATTGTGGTCAAAGAGACATGAATTTGTGGTTTCACATTTAGTTTATCTCTTCATAGCAGTAGAGAGAAAACAATGTTTATAGCGTTGCGTTTTATAAATAAACTACAGGCATATTAACAAGAAATGATAATAAAATTTATGTTGAAAAAATTAACAAGGCTCCAATTTATTTTTTCAGATTCTTTAACATAAAATAATGTAATGGATCACTTTAAAATATTTGTTAAAAAAATGCCGAGTATCTATAATGAATGGATATAGGGTTGGTAAAAATATTTGTAGCGAAGTATATTTTGATATAAACAATAAAAAATATCACTGGGTGAGTACCTAACATGAGGTTTGAGACAAAATATTTTTTGTTGTTGATTGATTAGGTAGTCACTTTATGGTAATAAATATCCATTTTAATTTATTTTTTACTCGGTTAGTATCACTGTTAAAATCCAAATGACACGTGTTTCGATGCAATCCGCACGGAAACATGAAAAACGGTGTTTAAAAATTATTCGAAAACAGAGAAAAACTTTGTTTTTTTTTTTATATTGTATTTCCCATATTATTATATGCTTCATAATCAAAGTAAAATATTATAACAAAATTCTAGATTCAAAGCATAAAAATTAACTAACTAACTAACTAATCATTACGCCGCTTCCCCGCATGGGTAGGCAGAGAGAATATAACGCCACACCACTCTGTCTTTGCAAACATTCTTCGCCTCTTCCACGTTTATGCATCTCCTCAGACATTCCCGCCGATTGTTACGACTCCTAACCTGACCACTTTCAAGTATTTGGCATACCTGGTCGTGCCATGTTTTTCTCGGTCTTCATCTGCTCCTTTTTCCAATTACATTCGCCTCATAAATTTGTTTTACCGTTCTTTCCTCACTCATTCGTTCTACATGTCCAAACCATCTCAACACACCTTTCTTAATTTTATCGATAATGCTTATCTCAGCTTTGCATTCCTTCCTTATTTCACTATTCAAACATCTATCATACATTGTTTTGTCGCACATTCTTCTGAGAGATCGCATTTCGACTGCATTCAGTCTACATTAATATTTTTTTCCCGAAATCAACCATATATTTTGCCGAGAACTCACATATGAAAAAAGATGTCAATTAAACATCAATCAAAAATCTCAACACACCTTTCTTAATCTTTAACCGTTGCATAAAAATTAATGATAAGGAATACGCGTGTATTTACACAAAGTATATATTTGTTAACAAACGTGTTGTTTCTTGCCTTCAGTCAAATATACGTTATCATCAGGTAAAAAGTTTATATACAATTTCAACATTTGTGGTTTAGACACAGATGTTACTATGTCACCAAACGAAGTAATTGTGGTAGATAATTCATGTTTCAATAAAGCATTTATCTCTTTTAATGCTGAATTGTGGTAAGATGTTTCAAACTTAAAATACACGTAAAAAATATGAGGAAATAGATAGAGAGGTACCTATATTATTTTATGTAAATAATATTCACAAATATTATTATTTATCAACAAAATTACATTCGCCTCATAAATTTGTTTTACCGTTCTTTCCTCACTCATTCGTTCTACATGTCCAAACCATCTCATCACACCTTTCTTAATCTTTAACCGTTGTATAAAAATTAATGATAAGGAATACGCGTGTATTTACACAAAGTATATATTTGTTAACAAACGTGTTGTTTCTTGCCTTCAGTCAAATATACGTTATCATCAGGTAAAAAGTTTATATACAATTTCAACATTTGTGGTTTAGACACAGATGTTACTATGTCACCAAACGAAGTAATTGTGGTAGATAATTCATGTTTCAATAAAGCATTTATCTCTTCTAATGCTGAATTGTGGTAAGATGTTTCAAACTTAAAA